>NC_069500.1:1104553999-1104637810 GCF_027579735.1 Bombina bombina
AACTGGGAGGCGGATTATTTGAGTCGTCAGACTTTCCATCCGGGGGAGTGGGAACCAAACCTGGTTTTCTTCCAAAAGTGGTTTCCAACAGGAATATTAACCAGGAAATAGTTGTTCCTTCTCTGTGTCCGAATCCAGTTTCGAAGAAGGAACGTTTGTTACACAATTTAGATGTGGTCCGTGCTTTAAAATTCTATTTAGATGCAACAAAGGATTTCAGACAGACTTCATCTTTGTTTGTCGTTTATTCTGGTAAGAGGAGAGGACAGAAAGCTACTGCTACCTCTCTTTCTTTTTGGCTGAAAAGCATCATCCGATTGGCTTATGAGACTGCCGGACGGCAGCCTCCTGAACGTATTACAGCTCACTCTACTAGAGCTGTGGCTTCCACATGGGCCTTCAAGAACGAGGCTTCTGTTGATCAGATATGTAAGGCAGCGACTTGGTCTTCTCTGCACACTTTTGCCAAATTTTACAAATTCGATACTTATGCTTCTTCGGAGGCTATTTTTGGGAGAAAGGTTTTGCAAGCCGTGGTGCCTTCCGTTTAGGTAACCTGACTTGTTCCCTCCCTTCATCCGTGTCCTAAAGCTATGGTATTGGTTTCCACAAGTAAGGATGACGCCGTGGACCGGACACACCAATGTAGGAGAAAACAGAATTTATGCTTACCTGATAAATTTCTTTCTCCTACGGTGTGTCCGGTCCACGGCCCGCCCTGGCTTTTAGTCAGGTTTCAAATTTTTTCTTTCTATACACTACAGTCACCATGGCACCCTATGGTTTCTCCTTTTTCTCCTAACCGTCGGTCGAAAGACTGGGGGGCGGAGCCAGAGGGGGGCTATATGGGCAGCTTTTGCTGTGCTCTCTTTGCCATTTCCTGTTGGGGAAGAGAATATTCCCACAAGTAAGGATGAAGCCATGGACCGGACACACGTAGGAGAAAGAAATTTATCAGGTAAGCATAAATTCTGTTTTTTTTTTTACAGAAAGATTGCTATACTTCCTGATATTCACTGTTTTGTACAGGCTTTAGTTCGTATTAAGCCTGTCATTAAATCAATTTCTCCTCCTTGGACATTAAACTACTTTCCTGGAAAGTGTTGTTCCTTTTGGCTATTTCTTCTGCTAGAAGAGTTTCTGAGCTATCTGCTCTTTCTTGTGAGTCTCCTTTTCTGATTTTTCATCAGGATAAGGCAGTTTTGCGGACTTCTTTTCAATTTTTACCTAAGGTTGTGAATTCTAACAACATTAGTAGAGAAATTGTTGTCCCTTCCTTGTGTCCTAATCCTAAGAATTCTTTGGAGAGATCCTTACATTCTTTGGATGTGGTAAGAGCTTTGAAATATTATGTGGAAGCTACTAAAAATATCAGGAAGACTTCCAGTTTATTTGTTTTATTTTCTGGTCCTAGGAAAGGTCAGAACGCTTCTGCTATTTCCTTGGCTTCTTGGTTGAAACTTTTGATTCATCAAGCTTATTTGGAGTCGGGTCAAACCCCGCCTCAGAGAATTACAGCTCATTCTACTAGATCAGTCTCCACTTCGTGGGCTTTTAAGAATGAAGCTTCAGTTGATCAGATTTGCAAAGCAGCAACTTGGTCCTCTTTGCATACATTTACTCAATTCTACCATTTTGATTTATTTCCTTCTTCGGAAGCAGTTTTTGGTAGAAAAGTTCTTCAGGCAGCTGTTTCAGTTTGATTCTTCTGCTTTTGATTTAAGTTTTTTTCTTTCAAAAGTGAAAAATTTTTGGGTTGTGGATTATTTTTTCAGTGGAATATGGCTGTTTTTATTTTATTCCCTCCTTCTCTAGTGACTCTTGAGTGGAAGACTCCACATCTTGGGTATTGATATCCCATATGTCACTAGCTCATGGACTCTTGCCAATTACATGAAAGAAAACATAATTTATGTAAGAACTTACCTGATAAATTAATTTCTTTCATATTGGCAAGAGTCCATGAGGCCCACCCTTTTCATGGTGGTTATGATTTTTGGTATAAAGCACAATTATTTCCAAATTTCCTTTGTTGATGCTTTCTACTACTTTCTTTATCACCCCACTGCTTGGCTATTCGTTAAACTGAATTGTGGGTGTGGTGAGGGGTGTATTTATAGGCATTTTGAGGTTTGGGAAACTTGGCCCCTCCCAGTAGGATTGTATATCCCATATGTCACTAGCTCATGGACGCTTGCCAATATTAAAGAAATGAATTTATCAGGTAAGTTCTTACATAAATTATGTTTTTAGTATTTGCGATGCGGGAGGGCCTCAGTTTAGGGGTTAATAGGTAGTTTATGGGTGTTAGTGAACTTTTTAGCAATTTAGTTAAGAGTTTTATGCTACGGCTTTGTAGTGTAAAACTCTTTAACTACTGACTTTAAAATGCGGTACCAGTCTTGACAGGAGAGGGTCTACCGCTCAGTTTTTGGCAGACTCGTAATACCGGCGCTATGCAAGTCCCATTGAAAAAAGAGGATACACAATTTACGTAAGTAGATTTGCGGTATTGCCAAGTCTGGCCAAAAAAAGTGAGCGGTATACCTGTACCTGCAAGACTCATAATACCAGCGGTCGTTAAAAAGCAGCGTTCGGACCGGCCAACGCTGCTTTTTAAGTCTAACGCAAAACTCGTAATCTAGGTGATTGTTTTTTGTGTCCCTTTTAAGTATGTTTTGTTTATCCCTTTTGTCTTAGCATTACATTGTGAAAACAGATTTTAAGTAATGTAACAAACTATTTAAAGGGATAGTTTAGTCAAAAATAAACTTACATGATTCAGTTATAGCATGCAATTTTAAGCAACTTTCTTATTTACTCCCATTATCAATTTTCTTCGTTCTCTTGGTATCTTTATTTAAAAAAGCTGGAAGGTAAGCTTAGGAGCCAGCCCATTTTTGGTTCAGCACCTGATTAGCGCTTGCTGATTGGATGGCTACATTTAGACACCAATTGGCAAGCACTACCCAGGTTCTGAAGCAAAAATGGGCCCGCATCTAAGCTTACATTTTAGCTTTGATAATAGGAGTAAATTAGAAAGTTGCTTAAAATTGCATACTCTATCTGAATCATAAAAGCTTTTAATTTTGATTATACTATCCCTTTTAAGCATAGCAACCTCATTTATCTGGGCATTCAAATGCAATAATATGCATTCAAATGTGCATGTTCTGGGGTTACCATCTCCTGAAACGTGCATATTTATTCATTTTAGATTAGTTGTATATTAGACATGCATTTGGGTGTTACCTTGTAAAACGATGGTCGAATATGGCAGCCTCTAGCTGCATTTGGCTTTTTTTTTTTTTTTTAAGCTGGATTTCTTGTGAAAGTTCAGCACACTAAGATCTGTGCAAATCCAAATCTTTCTGTGCTGCACTTTAACAAGAAGAAATCCAGCTCCGAAAAAAAGATGACGACTGCTGGTGGCGGCCATATTCGGCATTCACTTTAAAACAAAACACCCAATCGCCCTTGTCTATTTTATATTGTATTTTCAACAGTTATTAGAATTACTCAGTTGAATAACAAAAATTATTTTAATGTTTAACACATTTGCTCTTTTCTTTTAGTTCACAGAAGCTAACCAGAAAAAAAATACCTTACAGCAAAGTGTTGAAAAAGCAAAAGTTGGACGTCAAGATACGGTATATACGTTTTGTATTAACTTAGAATTACATGCTGTTGGATTTATGGAATACTTATACTTTACCATTCTGAGTCATAGTGGATAAAAATGACTGTATTTGTCTGACAATGTTGTGGTCAGACAAAATCTAAAAGGTTAACTTTGTAAAACATTTTATAAATACAACTGTAGGAGCCCTGTCTCCAATGGTTTTTGTCCACTCATGGTATAAATTAAATTGTGCCTTGACAGCCTACACTGTGTGCTTATTACAGTGACATAACTATTTGTGTGCAACAGATCTAATAGCGGTTCCACTTGTGCATATCTCGTGTGTCTGGGCTTTGAATACCGAGTACACCTGTATATGACAAAATCCGTGACAAATGAAAGTATGTAACAAATTAAGTCTCTTGACATTACACTGGTTGGTAAGCGGTATGTACACGTTTATATGAAAAATGTATTCAGAATTGCAGATATTGCACTTTTAGTTTGCAAAAAATGCCATAGAGAAAAGTTATGTCATTTTTTGCTAGCACTTTAATTGTGCGTTCAAATCCACTTGCTTGCACAAGTAAGCTGAATGCACATGCTTATTCAGTGATGAATTTTTTTTAATCCCTGGGATGCACCCATGGTTGTCATGCACATCCACTCAGCGCGGATTACAACTATGTTTTATCATTCAATGGGGTCCCTATTCCAATCCGTATCATAGGGACCCCTTTTACTGGAGAGGGGTAAGGTGATTGCAGTCTCCCTTCCTATTGTTGCCTATTCCTGATGAGCAGTGTGATGTTTTTATGGGAGCATGTGGTGACATCACAAGGGATGGAAACTCCATGTTAACTCAGGTAGTAGTGGAGGCTAAACCAGGGGGCTGGTGGAGGACTTATAGGGACAAATGAGGGGTCACATGCCCTTGTTATTTGCAGGTGATCACTGATTACCTGCAACATACTTAAAATGCTCTTTAACCTTAGGGAGTGGGCCTCTAACAGAGTAAATGTCTTGCCCTCTGTTTGTGGTGATGTTACCCCTCATTTGAAAGAGGGGTGCCTGCTTGTCTTTCTAGTGCAAATGGAGGGAGATATGGGCTCTGTCAGAGCTCACCTCCCTCAGGTAGAACTGTACTTAAGTGCTTTACCTGCTTTTTAATGTTATTACCATTTTTCATTGATCATCTGCATTTTACTTGCACAAGAAGCCCCTTCCATACAGAGGGGAAACTTTCTTTTCAAATAATGGGTTGCACACCCCTGTAGGATGCAGATCATCACCGTTAAAGTGGCTATAGCTACTCTTAAAAGTAATGTGTAACCTGAGGGGGTGGAGGGGTCAACCCCTTTTTGTGTTAGAGGTACAACTTAGTGGCCACTTATCCCTCTAGCACAAGCAGAGACCAGGTTTTGTAAGTTATTTACAATTTTCAGTGATCACATGCTTTTTACAAAAAATAGACCCCTCATTTGAAAGAGGGGAGTCTGTCCTTTCAGATAAGAGGTTACAGGCAATGATCTGCACTTAAAAGTGCTGTTTAACCTGAGAGGGAGGGGGACTTAAACAAGGCCCCCCATTTACCCTTATGCTAGAGGAACAGGTGACCCCCTAATTTTAAAATAGGAGTGTCTGCCCTTCCATATAAGGGGCCACTTATACCTCTAGCACAAACAAGAAGGCGATAGGGACTCTGTTAGCGAAGCCCTTTCCCTCAGGAAAGCAGTACTTTTAAATGTAGCTGCAGGTTAATGCTACTTTAAGGGTGATCACATACATCTCATGTGAAAGAGGGAATTGCCTTCTTTTAAATGAGAAGTCACATCCCCTCTAAATTTCAGGTAATCACCATGGTAATGCTTCAAGGACACACCAGTGCATTTTTGGATAAAGGGGAAGGGGGGCACTTTTAAAGCCCCTATCCCCTTCATAAAAATCAGAGTGGTAGAACCTCCTTTTTCCAATGAGGGGTCTACCTAATGTATTTACTGTATTGGGGCAGTGGCTCCAAAAGAACCCCTATCCACTATAGACAGCAATACAACACATAAGCAAGTGCCCCTGACATAAAAGCACAAGTTACGCTTTTTAAAAAGAGGGGCCCTTATGTACCTTTAGATAGCTGGCGATTGCCGTAGAAATGACAATCACCTGTTTTCTAGTTGTCTTTAATCATACTCTTGGCTATAAAAGGGGCTCTAGCACCCCAAAACAATCAATACAGTGGGACAAGTCACCACTTTGTTTGAAAAAAAGAGGAGACCCCTCTTTCAAAGAAAGTCTAAGTAGCTATTGGCTGATAACCATGGCATAAGTGATTACTTGACAGTACTATAGGTAAATGGTACTACATCAAGGGGGGGATTTATGCCCTAATTTGCCCCCACAATACATAGACAAACATTAAACCAGTTATTTGAAAACAACAATCTTGCTTTTCTCCTGTTAAGTGTAGTCAGTCCACGGGTCATCCATTACTTATGGGATTATAACTCCTCCCTAACAAGAAGTGCAAGAGGATCACCCAAGCAGAGCTGCTATATAGCTCCTCCCCTCTACGTCATATCCAGTCATTCTCTTGCACCTAACTAAAGATAGGACGTGTGAGAGGACTGTGGTGTGTTAAACTTAGTTTTTATTTCTTCAATCAAAAGTTTGTTATTTTAAACGGCACCGGAGTGTATTGTTTGTTCTCAGGCAACATTAGAAGAAGAATCTGCCTGAGTTTTCTATGATCTTAGCGGTCGTAACTAAGATCCACTTGCTGTTCTCGGCCATTCTGAGGAGTGAGGTAACTTCAGAACAGGGGATAGCATGCAGGGCCCACCTGCAAGGAGGTATGTGCAGTAAATTATTTTCTAAGGAATGGAATTGACTGAGAAAATACTGCTAATACCGATGTAATGTGAGTGCAGCCTTAAATGCAGTAGTAGCGACTGGTATCAGGCTGATAAGTATGTATGTATACTCTGAGGTATTTCTGGGGAATGGAATTTCACTAAGAAAATACTGTCAATATTAAAGTAATATTTGAGCCTTAACTGCAGTGAAAGCGACTAGCAGCAGGCTTATTAATAACACTTCATAATTTTCAATTTTAAAAACGTTTACTGGCATGTTAATCGTTTTTTCTGAGGTACTTGGTGATAAAACTTTATGGGCATGATTTTTACCACATGGCTGTCGTTTTTTTCTGCATGAAAACAGTTTACTGAGCTTCCCCACTGTTGTAATATGAGTGGGAGGGGCCTATTTTAGCGCTTTATTGCGCAGTAAAAATTTAGTCACAGTCTTCCTATTTCTTCCTTCATGATCCAGGACGTCTCTACAGAGCCCAGGGGTCTCCAAAACTAGTTTTGAGGGAGGTAATCAGTCACAGCAGACCTGTGACAGTGTGTTTAACTGTGATAAAAACGTTTATTATTTCAACTGTTATCCGTTTTGGGTATTAAGGGGTTAATCATCCTTTTGCTGGTGGGTGCAATCCTCTGCTAACTTTATACATTTTCTGTTAAAATTTGGTTTTTTTAACATATTTGGTTCATTGTTAATTCAACTGTGTCACATTTTTATGTTTCTTAAAGGCGCAGTAGTGTTTTTTATATAGCTTGTAAATTTATTTAAAAGTTTTTTCCAAGCTTGCTAGTGTTATTGCTAGTCTGTTTAAACATGTCTGACACAGATGAATCTGTTTGTTCACTATGTTTAAAGGCCTATGTGGAGCCCAATAGAAATTTGTGCACTCAATGTATAGATGTTACTTTGAATAAAAGTCAAACTTTATATGTTAAAAGAATATCACCAGACAACGAGGGGGAAGTTATGCCGACTAACTCTCCTCACGTGTCAGTACCTTCGCCTCCCGCTCAGGAGGTGCGTGATATTGTGGTGCCAAGTACATCAGGGCGGCCCATACAAATCACTTTGCAAGACATGGCTAATGTTATGACTGAAGTACTATCTAAATTGCCAGAATTAAGAGGTAAACGCGATCACTCTGGGGTAAGAACAGAGTGCGCTGATAATAGTAGAGCCATGTCTGATACTGCGTCACAATTTGCAGAACATGAGGACGGAGAGCTTCATTCTGTGGGTGACGGATCTGATCCAAGTAAACTGGATTCAGAGATTTCAAATTTTAAATTTAAGCTTGAGAACCTCCGTGTATTACTAGGGGAGGTATTAGCGGCTCTGAATGATTGTAACACGGTTGCAATTCCAGAGAAAGTATGTAGGCTGGATAAATATTTTGCGGTACCGGCGTGTACTGACGTTTTTCCTATACCTAAAAGGCTTACAGAAATTGTTAACAAGGAGTGGGATAGACCCGGTGTGCCCTTTTCACCCCCTCCTATATTTAGAAAAATGTTTCCAATAGACGCCACCACACGGGACCTATGGCAGACGGTCCCTAAGGTGGAGGGAGCAGTTTCTACTCTGGCTAAGCGCACCACTATCCCGGTGGAGGATAGCTGTGCTTTTTCAGATCCAATGGATAAAAAGTTAGAGGGTTACCTTAAGAAAATGTTTGTTCAACAAGGTTTTATATTACAACCCCTTGCATGCATCGCACCTGTCACTGCTACGGCGGCATTCTGGTTTGAGTCTCTGGAAGAGACCCTTAGCACAGCTCCATTGGATGAGATTATGAACAAGCTTAAAGCCCTTAAGCTAGCTAATTCATTTATTTCTGATGCCGTAGTACACTTAACCAAACTTACGGCTAAGAACTCCGGATTCGCCATTCAAGCGCGCAGAGCGCTGTGGCTTAAATCCTGGTCAGCTGATGTGACTTCTAAATCTAAATTGCTTAATATTCCTTTCAAAGGGCAGACATTATTCGGGCCCGGCTTGAAAGAAATTATCGCTGACATTACTGGAGGTAAGGGCCATGCCCTGCCTCAAGACAGGGCCAAACCAAAGGCTAAACAGTCTAATTTTCGTGCCTTTCGTAACTTCAAGGTATGAGCAGCATCAACTTCCTCCGCTCCAAGACAGGAAGGAACTGTTGCTCGCTACAGACAGGGCTGGAAACCTAACCAGTCCTGGAACAAGGGCAAGCAGGCCAGAAAACCTGCTGCTGCCCCTAAGACAGCATGAAGTGAGGGCCCCCGATCCGGAAACGGATCTAGTGGGGGGCAGACTTTCTCTCTTTGCCCAGGCTTGGGCAAGAGATGTCCAGGATCCCTGGGCGTTGGAAATCATATCTCAGGGATATCTTCTGGACTTCAAAGCTTCTCCTCCACAAGGGAGATTTCATCTTTCAAGGTTATCAGCAAACCAGATAAAGAAAGAGGCGTTTCTACGCTGTGTACAAGACCTCTTACTAATGGGAGTGATCCACCCAGTTCCGCGGTCGGAACACGGGCAAGGATTCTATTCAAATCTGTTTGTGGTTCCCAAAAAAGAGGGAACCTTCAGACCAATCTTGGACTTAAAGATCCTAAACAAATTTCTAAGAGTTCCATCGTTCAAAATGGAAACTATTCGAACCATCTTACCCATGATCCAAGAGGGTCAGTACATGACCACAGTGGATTTAAAGGATGCCTACCTTCACATACCGATTCACAAGGATCATTACCGGTATCTAAGATTTGCCTTCCTAAACAGGCATTACCAGTTTGTAGCTCTTCCCTTCGGGTTAGCTACGGCTCCAAGAATCTTTACAAAGGTTCTGGGCTCTCTTCTGGCGGTACTAAGACCGCGAGGCATAGCGGTAGCTCCGTACCTAGACGACATTCTGATACAAGCGTCAAGTTTCCAAACTGCCAAGTCTCATACAGAGTTAGTTCTGGCATTTCTAAGGTCGCATGGGTGGAAGGTGAACGTAGAAAAGAGTTCTCTATTGCCACTCACAAGAGTTCCCTTTCTAGGGACTCTTATAGATTCTGTAGAAATGAAAATTTACCTGACGGAGGACAGGTTATCAAAACTTCTAAATGCTTGCCGTGTCCTTCATTCCATTCAACACCCGTCAGTGGCTCAGTGCATGGAGGTAATCGGCTTAATGGTAGCGGCAATGGACATAGTACCATTTGCGCGCCTGCATCTCAGACCGCTGCAATTGTGCATGCTAAGTCAGTGGAATGGGGATTACTCAGATTTGTCCCCTCTGCTAAATCTGGATCAAGAGACCAGAGATTCTCTTCTATGGTGGCTTTCTCGGCCACATCTGTCCAAGGGGATGCCCTTCCGCAGGCCAGATTGGACGATTGTAACAACAGACGCCAGCCTTCTAGGTTGGGGCGCAGTCTGGAATTCCCTGAAGGCTCAGGGATCATGGACTCAGGAGGAGAGACTCCTTCCAATAAACATTCTGGAATTAAGAGCAATTTTCAATGCTCTTCTGGCTTGGCCTCAGTTAGCAACTCTGAGGTTCATCAGGTTTCAGTCGGACAACATCACGACTGTGGCTTACATCAACCATCAAGGAGGAACAAGGAGTTCCCTAGCGATGTTGGAAGTCTCAAAGATAATTCGCTGGGCAGAGTCTCACTCTTGCCACCTGTCAGCGATCCACATCCCAGGCGTGGAGAACTGGGAGGCTGATTTTCTAAGTCGCCAGACCTTTCATCTGGGGGAGTGGGAACTTCATCCGGAGGTGTTTGCCCAACTGCTTCATCATTGGGGCAAACCAGATCTGGATCTCATGGCGTCTCGCCAGAACGCCAAGCTTCCTTGTTACGGATCCAGGTCCAGGGACCCGGGAGCGGTGCTGATAGATGCTCTGACAGCACCTTGGGTCTTCAACATGGCTTATGTGTTTCCACCTTTCCCGATGCTTCCTCGATTGATTGCCAGGATCAAACAGGAGAGAGCATCGGTGATTCTAATAGCGCCTGCGTGGCCACGCAGGACCTGGTATGCAGATCTAGTGGACATGTCGTCCTGTCCACCATGGTCTCTGCCTCTGAGACAGGACCTTCTGATTCAGGGTCCTTTCAAACATCCAAATCTAATTTCTCTGAGGCTGACTGCATGGAGATTGAACGCTTGATTCTATCAAAGCGTGGATTCTCGGAGTCAGTGATTGATACCTTAATACAGGCTAGGAAACCTGTTACCAGGAAAATTTACCATAAAATATGGCGTAAATACTTATTTCTCCAACATAGGTGTGTCCGGTCCACGGCGTCATCCTTACTTGTGGGATATTCTCTTCCCCAACAGGAAATGGCAAAGAGCCCAGCAAAGCTGGTCACATGATCCCTCCTAGGCTCCGCCTACCCTAGTCATTCTCTTTGCCGTTGTACAGGCAACATCTCCACGGAGATGGCTTAGAGTTTTTTAGTGTTTAACTGTAGTTTTTATTATTCAATCAAGAGTTTGTTATTTTAAAATAGTGCTGGTATGTACTATTTACTCTGAAACAGAAAAGAGATGAAGATTTCTGTTTGTAAGAGGAAAATGATTTTAGCAACCGTTACTAAAATCCATGGCTGTTCCACACAGGACTGTTGAGAGGAATTAACTTCAGTTGGGGGAACAGTGAGCAGTCTTTTGCTGCTTGAGGTATGACACATTCTAACAAGACGATGTAATGCTGGAAGCTGTCATTTTCCCTATGGGATCCGGTAAGCCATGTTTATTCAGAAAGTAAATAAGGGCTTCACAAGGGCTTATTAAGACTGTAGACTTTTTCTGGGCTAAATCGATTCATATATTACACATATTTAGCCTTGAGGAATCATTTAATCTGGGTATTTTGGTAAAATAATATCGGCAGGCACTGTTTTAGACACCTTATTCTTTAGGGGCTTTCCCTAATCATAGGCAGAGCCTCATTTTCGCGCCGGTATTGCGCACTTGTTTTTGAGAGGCATGACATGCAGTCGCATGTGTGAGGAGCTCTGATACATAGAAAAGACTTTCTGAAGGCATCATTTGGTATTGTATTCCCCTTTGGGCTTGGTTGGGTCTCAGCAAAGCAGATACCAGGGACTGTAAAGGGGTTAAAGTTAAAAACGGCTCCGGTTCCGTTATTTTAAGGGTTAAAGCTTCCAAATTTGGTGTGCAATACTTTTAAGGCTTTAAGACACTGTGGTGAAATTTTGGTGAATTTTGAACAATTCCTTCATACTTTTTCGCAATTGCAGTAATAAAGTGTGTTCAGTTTAAAATTTAAAGTGACAGTAACGGTTTTATTTTAAAACGTTTTTTGTACTTTGTTATCAAGTTTATGCCTGTTTAACATGCCTGAACTACTAGATAGACTGTGTTCTGAATGTGGGGAAGCCAGGGTTCCTTCTCATTTAAATAAATGTGATTTATGTGACACTGAAAATGATGCCCAAGATGATTCCTCAAGTGAGGGGAGTAAGCATGGTACTGCATCATTCCCTCCTTCGTCTACACGAGTCTTGCCCACTCAGGAGGCCCCTAGTACATCTAGCGCGCCAATACTCCTTAC
This sequence comes from Bombina bombina, assembly GCF_027579735.1. Taxonomy (NCBI): domain Eukaryota; kingdom Metazoa; phylum Chordata; class Amphibia; order Anura; family Bombinatoridae; genus Bombina; species Bombina bombina. Next base: position 1,104,566,044 of record NC_069500.1, read on the forward strand.
TATGCAACAATTAACGGCTGTAATGGATAATTCTATCAAAAACATTTTAGCCAAAATGCCCACTTATCAGCGTAAGCGCGACTGCTCTGTTTTAGATACTGAAGAGCATGAGGACGCTGATGATAATGGTTCTGAAATGCCCCTACACCAGTCTGAGGGGGCCAGGGAGGTTTTGTCTGAGGGAGAAATTTCAGATTCAGGGAAAATTTCTCAACAAGCTGAACCCGATGTGATTACATTTAAATTTAAGTTGGAACATCTCCGCGCTCTGCTTAAGGAGGTATTATCCACTCTGGATGATTGTGAGAATTTGATCATCCCAGAGAAACTATGTAAAATGGACAAGTTCCTAGAGGTCCCGGGGCTCCCAGAAGCTTTTCCTATACCCAAGCGGGTGGCGGACATTGTAAATAAAGAATGGGAAAGGCCCGGTATACCTTTCGTCCCTCCCCCCATATTTAAAAAATTGTTTCCTATGGTCGACCCCAGAAAGGACTTATGGCAGACAGTCCCCAAGGTCGAGGGAGCGGTTTCTACTTTAAACAAACGCACCACTATACCCATAGAAGATAGTTGTGCTTTCAAAGATCCTATGGATAAAAAATTAGAAGGTTTGCTTAAAAAGATGTTTGTTCAGCAAGGTTACCTTCTACAACCAATTTCATGCATTGTCCCTGTCACTACAGCCGCGTGTTTCTGGTTCGATGAACTAGTTAAGGCGATCGATAGTGATTCTCCTCCTTATGAGGAGATTATGGACAGAATCCGTGCTCTCAAATTGGCTAATTCTTTCACCCTAGACGCCACTTTGCAATTGGCTAGGTTAGCGGCGAAAAATTCTGGGTTTGCTATTGTGGCGCGCAGAGCGCTTTGGTTGAAATCTTGGTCAGCGGATGCGTCTTCCAAGAACAAGCTACTTAACATTCCTTTCAAGGGGAAAACGCTGTTTGGCCCTGACTTGAAAGAGATTATCTCTGATATCACTGGGGGTAAGGGCCACGCCCTTCCTCAGGATAGGTCTTTCAAGGCCAAAAATAAACCTAATTTTCGTCCCTTTCGTAGAAACGGACCAGCCCCAAGTGCTACGTCCTCTAAGCAAGAGGGTAATACTTCTCAAGCCAAGCCAGCCTGGAGACCAATGCAAGGCTGGAACAAGGGAAAGCAGGCCAAGAAACCTGCCACTGCTACCAAGACAGCATGAAATGTTGGCCCCCGATCCGGGACCGGATCTGGTGGGGGGCAGACTCTCTCTCTTCGCTCAGGCTTGGGCAAGAGATGTTCTGGATCCTTGGGCACTAGAAATAGTCTCCCAAGGTTATCTTCTGGAATTCAAGGGGCTTCCCCCAAGGGGGAGGTTCCACAGGTCTCAATTGTCTTCAGACCACATAAAAAGACAGGCATTCTTACATTGTGTAGAAGACCTGCTAAAAATGGGAGTTATTCATCCTGTTCCATTAGGAGAACAAGGGATGGGGTTCTACTCCAATCTGTTCATAGTTCCCAAAAAAGAGGGAACGTTCAGACCAATCTTAGATCTCAAGATCTTAAACAAGTTTCTCAAGGTTCCATCGTTCAAGATGGAAACCATTCGAACAATTCTTCCTTCCATCCAGGAAGGTCAATTCATGACCACGGTGGATTTAAAGGATGCGTATCTACATATTCCTATCCACAAGGAACATCATCGGTTCCTAAGGTTCGCATTCCTGGACAAGCATTACCAGTTCGTGGCGCTTCCTTTCGGATTAGCCACTGCTCCAAGGATTTTCACAAAGGTACTAGGGTCCCTTCTAGCGGTGCTAAGACCAAGGGGCATTGCAGTAGTACCTTACTTGGACGACATTCTGATTCAAGCGTCGTCCCTTCCTCAAGCAAAGGCTCACACGGACATAGTCCTGGCCTTTCTCAGATCTCACGGATGGAAAGTGAACGTGGAAAAGAGTTCTCTATCTCCGTCGACAAGGGTTCCCTTCTTGGGAACAATAATAGACTCCTTAGAAATGAGGATTTTTCTGACAGAGGCCAGAAAAACAAAACTTCTAAACTCTTGTCGGACACTTCATTCCGTTCCTCTTCCTTCCATAGCGCAGTGCATGGAAGTAATAGGTTTGATGGTAGCGGCAATGGACATAGTTCCTTTTGCGCGCATTCATCTAAGACCATTACAACTGTGCATGCTCAGTCAGTGGAATGGGGACTATACAGACTTGTCTCCGAAGATACAAGTAAATCAGAGGACCAGAGACTCACTCCGTTGGTGGCTGTCCCTGGACAACCTGTCACAAGGGATGACCTTCCGCAGACCAGAGTGGGTCATTGTCACGACCGACGCCAGTCTGATGGGCTGGGGCGCGGTCTGGGGATCCCTGAAAGCTCAGGATCTTTGGTCTCGGGAAGAATCTCTTCTACCGATAAATATTCTGGAACTGAGAGCGATATTCAATGCTCTCAAGGCTTGGCCTCAGCTAGCGAAGGCCAAGTTCATACGGTTTCAATCAGACAACATGACGACTGTTGCGTACATCAACCATCAGGGGGGAACAAGGAGTTCCCTGGCGATGGAAGAAGTGACCAAAATCATTCAATGGGCGGAGACTCGCTCCTGCCACCTGTCTGCAATCCACATCCCAGGAGTGGAAAATTGGGAAGCGGATTTTCTGAGTCGTCAGACATTGCATCCGGGGGAGTGGGAACTCCATCCGGAAATCTTTGCCCAAATCACTCAACTGTGGGGCATTCCAGACATGGATCTGATGGCCTCTCGTCAGAACTTCAAGGTTCCTTGCTACGGGTCCAGATCCAGGGATCCCAAGGCGACTCTAGTAGATGCACTAGTAGCACCTTGGACCTTCAAACTAGCTTATGTATTCCCGCCGTTTCCTCTCATCCCCAGGCTGGTAGCCAGGATCCATCAGGAGAGGGCGTCGGTGATCTTGATAGCTCCTGCGTGGCCACGCAGGACTTGGTATGCAGATCTGGTGAATATGTCATCGGCTCCACCATGGAAGCTACCTTTGAGACGAGACCTTCTTGTTCAAGGTCCGTTCGAACATCCGAATCTGGTCTCACTCCAGCTGACTGCTTGGAGATTGAACGCTTGATTTTATCAAAACGAGGGTTCTCAGATTCTGTTATTGATACTCTTGTTCAGGCCAGAAAGCCTGTAACTAGAAAAATTTACCACAAAATATGGAAAAAATATATCTGTTGGTGTGAATCTAAAGGATTCCCCTGGGACAAGGTAAAGATTCCTAAGATTCTATCCTTTCTCCAAGAAGGATTGGAGAAAGGATTATCTGCAAGTTCCTTGAAGGGACAGATTTCTGCCTTGTCTGTGTTACTTCACAAAAAGCTGGCAGCTGTGCCAGATGTTCAAGCCTTTGTTCAGGCTCTGGTTAGAATCAAGCCTGTTTACAAACCTTTGACTCCTCCTTGGAGTCTCAACTTAGTTCTTTCAGTTCTTCAGGGGGTTCCGTTTGAACCCTTACATTCCGTTGATATTAAGTTATTATCTTGGAAAGTTTTGTTTTTGGTTGCAATTTCTTCTGCTAGAAGAGTTTCAGAATTATCTGCTCTGCAGTGTTCTCCTCCTTATCTGGTGTTCCATGCAGATAAGGTGGTTTTACGTACTAAACCTGGTTTTCTTCCGAAAGTTGTTTCTAACAAAAACATTAACCAGGAGATAGTCGTGCCTTCTTTGTGTCCGAAACCAGTTTCGAAGAAGGAACGTTTGTTGCACAATTTGGATGTTGTTCGCGCTCTAAAATTCTATTTAGATGCTACAAAGGATTTTAGACAAACATCTTCCTTGTTTGTTGTTTATTCTGGTAAAAGGAGAGGTCAAAAAGCAACTTCTACCTCTCTCTCTTTTTGGATTAAAAGCATCATCAGATTGGCTTTCGAGACTGCCGGACGGCAGCCTCCTGAAAGAATCACAGCTCATTCCACTAGGGTTGTGGCTTCCACATGGGCCTTCAAGAACGAGGCTTCTGTTGATCAGATATGTAGGGCAGCGACTTGGTCTTCACTGCACACTTTTACCAAATTTTACAAGTTTGATACTTTTGCTTCTTCTGAGGCTGTTTTTGGGAGAAAGGTTTTGCAAGCCGTGGTGCCTTCCATTTAGGTGACCTGATTTGCTCCCTCCCTTCATCCGTGTCCTAAAGCTTTGGTATTGGTTCCCACAAGTAAGGATGACGCCGTGGACCGGACACACCTATGTTGGAGAAAACAGAATTTATGTTTACCTGATAAATTACTTTCTCCAACGGTGTGTCCGGTCCACGGCCCGCCCTGGTTTTTTAATCAGGTCTGATAATTTATTTTCTTTAACTACAGTCACCACGGTATCATATGGTTTCTCCTATGCAAATATTCCTCCTTAACGTCGGTCGAATGACTGGGGTAGGCGGAGCCTAGGAGGGATCATGTGACCAGCTTTGCTGGGCTCTTTGCCATTTCCTGTTGGGGAAGAGAATATCCCACAAGTAAGGATGACGCCGTGGACCGGACACACCGTTGGAGAAAGTAATTTATCAGGTAAACATAAATTCTGTTATTGGTGCGAATCCAAGAGTTACTCATGGAGTAAGGTTAGGATTCCTAGGATATTGTCTTTTCTACAAGAGGGTTTAGAAAAGGGTTTATCTGCTAGTTCATTAAAGGGACAGATTTCAGCTCTGTCTATCCTTTTACACAAACGTCTGGCAGAAGTTCCAGACGTTCAGGCTTTTTGTCAGGCTTTGGCTAGGATTAAGCCTGTGTTTAAGACTGTTGCTCCGCCGTGGAGCTTGAACTTAGTTCTTAAAGTTCTGCAAGGTGTTCCGTTTGAACCCCTTCATTCCATCGATATCAAGCTGTTATCTTGGAAAGTTCTGTTTTTAATGGCTATTTCCTCGGCTCGAAGAGTCTCTGAGTTATCGGCCTTACATTGTGATTCTCCTTATCTGATTTTTCATTCAGACAAGGTAGTTCTGTGTACTAAACCTGGGTTCTTACCTAAGGTAGTCACTAACAAGAATATCAATCAAGAGATTGTTGTTCCATCATTGTGCCCTAACCCTTCTTCAAAGAAGGAACGACTTTTGCACTATCTGGACGTCGTCCGTGCCCTGAAATTTTATTTGCAGGCAACTAAAGATTTTCGTCAAACTTCTTCCCTGTTTGTCGTTTATTCTGGACAGAGGAGAGGTCAAAAAGCTTCGGCTACCTCTCTCTCTTTTTGGCTTCGTAGCATAATACGTTTAGCCTATGAGACTGCTGGACAGCAGCCTCCTGAAAGGATTACAGCTCATTCTACTAGAGCTGTGGCTTCCACTTGGGCCTTTAAGAATGAGGCCTCTGTTGAACAGATTTGCAAGGCTGCAACTTGGTCTTCACTTCACACTTTTTCAAAATTTTCAAAATTTGACACTTTTGCTTCTTCGGAGGCTGTTTTGGGGAGAAAGGTTCTACAGGCAGTGGTTCCTTCTGTGTAAAGATCCTGCCTGTCCCTCCCGTCATCCGTGTACTTTTAGCTTTGGTATTGGTATTCCATAAGTAATGGATGACCCGTGGACTGACTACACTTAACAGGAGAAAATATAATTTATGCTTACCTGATAAATTCATTTCTCCTGTAGTGTAGTCAGTCCACGGCCCGCCCTGTTTTTACAGCAGGTCTAAATTTTAATTAGACTCCAGTCACCACTGCACCCTATAGTTTCTCCTTTCTCGCATGGTTTCGGTCGAATGACTGGATATGACGTAGAGGGGAGGAGCTATATAGCAGCTCTGCTTGGGTGATCCTCTTGCACTTCCTGTTAGGGAGGAGTTATAATCCCATAAGTAATGGATGACCCGTGGACTGACTACACTACAGGAGAAATGAATTTATCAGGTAAGCATAAATTATATTTTTTAAACGAGTCCTGTGTTTATCATCCGGCCAGTTGATTGTCATAATAATGACAAATACCTTAAAGGGACACTGAACCCATTTTTTTTCTTTCGTAATTCAGATAGAGCATGCAGTTTTAAGCAACTTTCTAATTTACTCCTATTATCAATTTTTCTTCGTTGTCTTGCTAACTTTATTTGAAAAAGAAGGCATCTAAGCTTTTTTTTGGTTTAGACTCTGGACAGCACTTTTTTTATTGGTGGTTGAATTTATCCACCAATCAGCAAGGACAACCCAGGTTGTTCACCAAAAATAGGCTGGCATCTAAACTTACATTCTTGCATTTCAAATAAAGATACCAAGAGAGTAAATTAGAAAGTTGCTTAAAATGTCATGCTCTATCTGAATCATGAAAGAAAAGAATTGGGTTCAGTGTCCCTTTAAGCGTTGGCTCTATTTTTTGGTTTCTGAAAAGGCTTTTATAAACCTTTCACCATATAAATACACCAGAAGACCCCTCATTTAGAAGAGCAAGGTCCCATGATTCAAATAAGGGTTTCCTTATAATTATAGCTATGAAGTGATGGTCATAAAATAATGTTAACCTGGCGGTAGCTGCTAAACTTTTTTTTAATTTATTTTTTATTAAGGTTCAGTTCACGGCATATAACAAGTAAACATCAGTTTAGGTCTGTACATAGGTATTATTTTCATACACATAACCAATATAAATTAAGCAAGATAAACATTGCACGTTTATATATGGTATGTTCAGGAATAGTAATAAAACATGCTTGCCAATTAAGCTGTATACATAAAAAGAGAGAAGCACTCAACCTGGAAACGAACAATAGCATAATAGCTTGTTCTATGGCTAGTTACCACCCTAGAAGCAGCCTCTTTTTGCTCAACATATGCCTTTTACAGAGAAGAACTTTCCTGAAGCATATCAATCTGATCCTGACTTAACAGTTCAGTCCAGCTCCAAAATACCAGGCAATCCCTCTCTGAGAAACAGCAAAACCCCAGACGTATGTTTTGTTGTTTCTTAGAGAGGGATTGCCTGGAATTTCGGGACTGGACTGTACTGTTAAGTCAGGATCAAACTGATATACTTCAGGAAAGTTCTTCTCTGTGAAAGGCACATGTTGAGCAAAAAGAGGCTACTTCTTGGGTGGTAACTAGCCATAGAACAAGCTATTATGCTATTGTTCGTTCCCAGGTTGAGCACTTCTCTCTTTTTATTTATGCAATTAAGCTGTATGTCTTCCATATGTTATATGAGGCCACTTTTGGACCTCGTAGTACTATAAAAAGACACGCTACAGAAGACAACCACAGTCAGTAGAGGACCACTCTTGGATCCCAAAAAGTGAACTTTGATTTTCTTAATTAACACCATATATAAAGATAATAACAGATAATGAAAACATGCACATCATTGAACATATATATTGATAGGCAGTAAACTATCATGATAAGCTTAGTTATACTCGTCACTTGTGGTCTTTCTATGGAAATGTGTGGGACTGAAGAATATTAGCATTATGTATTAACATAGTATGGGATACTCCTACTTGTTAAAGTTTCACTCTTGTACCTAGAGAATCTTATGTAGCCTAAAAAGGGAAAATTAGTAATTTTAAATTCCCAATTTTTTGATCTTAACCAAAAAAGACGGCATAAGTTATATAAAGGATTATATATATAGTTATCTAATATAGAACATATAAAGCATACGGACTCTAGGCCCACATGTGTGAAATAAGTATAAATGTATACATGAAAGATTAGTGGAGAACCATAGTGCAAAGGGCAAAATAGGTAAAGCATAACTGAAACACACACACACACACATATATATATATATATATATATATATATATATATAAATAATGAACTGGATAAACCTGGTTGGTGTGAGAACATAGCTGAGTATATATAAAGAGTGATTCAGTTATATGTTAGGCATAGGAGGCCACAAATATATCACACTAGACAAACAACTAGAGGACATGAAGGAAAAAAATGCATTGTTTTTTTTTTTTTTTTTTTTTGTGTGTAGTAATGTCAGGAGTCTAGCAGCATGCTTTACCAATGGTGTCTAAGGGGAGGGGGATGTAAAGTAGATTCCTAATTATACTAAGGAGGCTAGTGTAGGCAATTTGTACCCCGCTGTCTCGGCCACTGACAGCACGGCACCTACCCACTCAACTATCTTGTATAACATTAGGAATATTAATTGACAGTTTATACAGGATCTAGTTCCCCTTATATAAAACAATCACAGACCTTTTGGAGTAACATAAGTACCCTTATAATACCTATATTCCGCCATTTATTAGCAAGCAGCTACTTAGATTTCATCTATTACTCCCCTTGATCAACAAATACTTAAGTGACTATTGTGTTCTGCAATAGTTATACATATGTTCTCCATATTAAGGCTATGTATAGATGATGGGTGGCGTGTTAAAAATCTGAGGAGTGTGAAGAGCTAAAAATTGTCATGGGTATGACATAATGATATGCACATTTAGAAGCTATCAGTTATAATGAGGAGCATATGTAAAGATTTAGGCTATTGTATACAGGGCTGGATTTAAGTCTCGGGCCTGTACTCACAAAAACCTGAAGTGCCCCCCAGCTAACCCCCCCCCCCCCACACACACACACAAGTGAAAAAAGTGAAGACCTTTTTTTATATATATATATTTTTATAACAATGCTACAAATAATGTTGCAAAGCACTGCTACCATAGAGTACTAAAGAAGTGTACACACTCCTGAGCTCTTATTAGTCGACCTAGTTTTACTCTTCAATAAAAGATACCAAGAGAATAAAGCAAATTTGATAAGAAGTAAATTGGAAAGTTGTTTAAAATTGCATGCTCTATCTGAATCATGAAAGTTTAATTTTGACTTTACAGTCCCTTTAATTAGAATTCACTGCAGCAAAATAAGAACAAATATATTACAAACATACTTGAATTGCACAATGAAAAAAAAAATGCTTTTTAAACTTTAGATAAACTATTCCATCCTTAAACGAACTTGAAACCTGAAATAATTCAGAGCATTAACGTTCAGACAACTTTCCAATTTACAGCTATTATCAATTTTGCTTAATTTTCTTGGTATCCTTTATTGAAGGAGCAGCGATGCATTACTGGGAATTAGCTAAATGCATCAGTAAACCAGTGACAAGAGGCATATATGTGCAACCAGCAATCAGCAGCTAGGTCCCAGCTCATGAGCTTACCTGGGTATTCTTTTCAACAAAGGATATCAAGAGAACAAAGCAAATTAAATAATAGAAGTGAATTTGAAAGTTGTATAAAATTGCATGCTCTATCTGAATCATGAGAATGTTGGGATGAGTAAATAAACCATATCAGACATTGTACATTTTAACCGTTGCTTTATTGACCAGGGTACTTAATTGTGCCAAATAAAAGTTCATTTTAAAATAACATAATTTATGTAAGAACTTACCTGATAAATGCATTTATTTCCTAGTGGCAAGAGTCCATGAGCTAGTGACGTATGGGATATACAATCCTACCAGGAGGGGCAAAGTTAACCAAACCTCAAAATGCCTATAAATACACCTCCCACCACACTCATTCCTCGGTTTTAACAAATAGCCAAGTAGTGAGGTGTAAAAAGGAGTAAAAAAAGAATACAAAAAGAGGAACTGGAAAAAATATTGTGCTTTTTATACAAAAAAATCATAACTACCACAAAAAAAGGGTGGGTGTCATGGACTCTTTCCACCATGAAAGAAATTAATTTATCAGCTAAGTTCTTACATTACATTATGTTTTCTTTCATGTAAGTGGCAAGAGTCCATGAGCTAGTGACGTATGGAATAAAATACCTAAGATGTGGAAGTCCACAGAAGAGTCACTAGAGAGGGAGGGATAAAATAACAGCTATTTCTCCAACATAGGTGTGTCCGGTCCACGGCGTCATCCTTACTTGTGGGATATTCTCTTCCCCAACAGGAAATGGCAAAGAGCCCAGCAAAGCTGGTCACATGATCCCTCCTAGGCTCCGCCTACCCCAGTCATTCTCTTTGCCGTTGCACAGGCAACATCTCCACGGAGATGGTTAAGAGTTTTTTGGTGTTTAAATGTAGTTTTTATTCTTCAATCAAGAGTTTGTTATTTTAAAATAGTGCTGGTATGTACTATTTACTCTGAAACAGAAAAGAGATGAAGATTTCTGTTTGTAAGAGGAAGATGATTTTAGCAACCGTTACTAAAATCGATGGCTGTTTCCACACAGGACTGTTGAGATGAATTAACTTCAGTTGGGGGAAACAGTGGGCAGACTTTGCTGCTTGAGGTATGACACATTTCTAACAAGACTTGGTAATGCTGGAAGCTGTCATTTTCCCTATGGGAACCGGTAAGCCATTTTCTTAGTTTGGTATAAGAATAAAGGGCTTCACAAGGGCTTTAAAGACTGGTAGACATTTTTCTGGGCTAAAACGATTACTTTATAAGTATATTTAGTGGATTATAACTATAAATAGTTCTTTTAATCTTGGGGATGTATTAAAAAACGGCAGGCACTGTATTGGACACCTTTTTCACTGGGGGCCTTTTCTAGTCATAGGCAGAGCCTCATTTTCGCGCCACTAATGCGCAGTTGTTTTTGGAAAGCAAGGCATGCAGATGCATGTGTGAGGAGCTAAGAACCACTGAAAAAGCTTATTGAAGGAGTCATTTGGTATCGTATGCTCCTCTGGGCTTGGTTGGGTCTCAGCAAAGCAGATACCAGGGACTGTATAGGGGTATAAATGTACAAACGGCTCCGGTTCCGTTATTTTAAGAGTTAAATTTGGTGTGCAATACTTTTAAGGCTTTAAGACACTGTGGTGAAATTTTGGTGAATTTTGAACAATTCCTTCATACTTTTTCACATATTCAGTAATAAAGTGTGTTCAGTTTAAAATTTAAAGTGACAGTAACGGTTTTATTTTAAAACGTTTTTTGTGCTTTGTTATCAAGTTTATGCCTGTTAACATGTCTGAACCATCAGATAGACGATGTTCTGTATGTTTGAAAGCCAAGGTTCCTCCCCATTTAAATATATGTGATGAATGTGACATAGTGTCCAAACAAAGTAGGGACAATGATGCCACTGATAATGATGTTGCCCAAGATGATTCCTCAAGCGAGGGGAGTAAGCATGGTACTGCATCATCCCCTTCTGTGTCTACACCAGTCTTGCCCACACAAGAGGTCCCTAGTACATCTAGTGCGCCAATCCTTCTTACTATGCAACAATTAACGGCTGTAATGGATAATTCTATTAAAAACATTTTGTCCAAAATGCCCACTTATCAGAGAAAGCACGATTGCTCTGTTTTAGATACTGAAGAGCATGAGGACGCTGATGATAATGGTTCTGACATACCCTCACACCAATCTGAAGGGGCCAGGAGGGAGGTTTTGTCTGAGGGAGAAATTTCAGATTCAGGAAAAATTTCTCAACAAGCTGAACCTGATGTTATTACTTTTATATTTAAATTAGAACATCTCCGCGCTCTGCTTAAGGAGGTGTTATCTACTCTGGATGATTGTGACAATTTGGTCATTCCAGAGAAATTATGTAAGATGGACAAGTTCCTAGAGGTCCCGGTGCCCCCCGATGCTTTTCCTATACCCAAGCGGGTGGCGGACATTGTAAATAAGGAATGGGAAAGGCCCGGCATACCTTTTGTTCCTCCCCCTATATTTAAGAAATGATTTCCTATGGTCGACCCCAGAAAGGACTTATGGCAGACAGTCCCCAAGGTCGAGGGGGCGGTTTCTACTCGAAACAAACGCACTACTATCCCTATAGAAGATAGTTGTGCTTTCAAAGATCCTATGGATAAAAAATTAGAGGGTTTGCTTAAAAAGATGTTTGTTCAGCAAGGTTACCTTCTACAACCAATTTCATGCATTGTTCCTGTCACTACAGCAGCGTGTTTCTAGTTTCGAAGAACTAGAAAAGTCACTCAATAAAGAATCTTCGTATGAGGAGGTTATTGACAGAGTTCAAGCACTTAAACTGGCTAACTCTTTTATCTTAGACGCCACTTTGCAATTAGCTATTTTAGCGGCGAAAAACTCAGGTTTTGCTATTGTGGCGCGCAGAGCGCTTTGGCTAAAGTCTTGGTCAGCGGATGTGTCCTCCAAGAACAAATTGCTTAACATCCCTTTCAAGGCCACGCCCTTCCTCAGGATAGGTCTTTTAAGGCTAAAAATAAGCCAAATTTTCGTCCCTTTCGCAGAAACGGACCAGCCTCAAATTCTACACCCTCTAAGCAAGAGGGTAATAGTTCTCAACCCAAACCAGCCTGGAGACCGATGCAAGGCTGGAACAAGGGTAAGCAGGCCAAGAAACCTGCCACTGCTACTAAAACAGCATGAAGTGTTGGCCCCCGATCCGGGACCGGATCTGGTGGGGGGCAGACTCTCTCTCTTTGCTCAGGCTTGGGCAAGAGATGTTCAGGATCCTTGGGCGCTAGAAATAGTTTCTCAAGGTTATCTCCTGGAATTCAAGGAACTACCCCCAAGGGGGAGGTTCCACAGGTCTCAATTGTCTTCAAACCAAATAAAAAGACAGGCATTCTTACATTGTGTAGAAGACCTGTTAAGAATGGGAGTGATTCATCCTGTTCCATTAGGAGAACAAGGGATGGGGTTTTACTCCAATCTGTTCATAGTTCCCAAAAAAGAAGGAACATTCAGACTAATTTTAGATCTCAAGATTCTAAACAAATTTCTCAGGGTTCCATCGTTCAAAATGGAAACCATTCGAACAATTCTTCCTACCATCCAGGAAGGTCAATTCATGACCACGGTGGATTTAAAGGATGCGTATCTACATATTCCTATCCACAAGGAACATCATCGGTTCCTAAGGTTCGCCTTTCTGGACAAGCATTACCAGTTTGTGGCACTTCCATTCGGATTAGCCACTGCTCCAAGGATTTTCACAAAGGTACTAGGGTCCCTTCTAGCGGTGCTAAGACCAAGGGGCATTGCAGTAGTACCTTACTTGGATGACATACTGATTCAAGCGTCGTCTCTGTCAAAAGCAAAGGCTCATACGGACATTGTCCTAGCCTTTCTCAGATCTCACGGGTGGAAAGTGAACATAGAAAAAAGTTCTCTGTCCCCGTCAACAAGAGTTCCCTTCTTGGGAACAATAATAGACTCCTTAGAAATGAAGATTTTTCTGACAGAGGCCAGAAAATCAAAACTTCTAAGCTCTTGTCAAGTACTTCATTCTGTTCTTCTTCCTTCCATAGCGCAGTGCATGGAAGTAATAGGTTTGATGGTTGCGGCAATGGACATAGTTCCTTTTGCACGAATTCATCTAAGACCATTACAACTGTGCATGCTCAGACAGTGGAATGGGGATTATACAGACTTGTCTCCGACGATCCAAGTAGATCAAAGAACCAGAGATTCACTCCGTTGGTGGCTGAACCTGGACACCCTGTCACTGGGAATGAGCTTCCGCAGACCAGAGTGGGTCATTGTCACGACCGACGCCAGTCTGGTGGGCTGGGGCGCGGTCTGGGAACCCCTGAAAGCTCAGGGTCTATGGTCTCGGGAAGAATCTCTTCTCCCGATAAACATTCTGGAACTGAGAGCGATATTCAATGCTCTCAAAGCTTGGCCTCAACTAGCAGAGGCCAAATTCATAAGGTTTCAATCAGACAACATGACGACTGTTGCATATATCAACCATCAGGGGGGAACAAGGAGTTCCCTGGCGATGGAGGAAGTGACCAAAATAATTCAATGGGCGGAGAATCACTCCTGCCACTTGTCTGCAATCCACATCCCAGGAGTGGAAAATTGGGAAGCGGATTTTCTGAGTCAGACTTTCCATCCGGGGGAGTGGGAACTCCATCTGGAAATCTTTGCCCAAATAACTCAATTATGGGGTATTCCAGACATGGACCTGATGGCGTCTCGTCAGAACTTCAAGGTTCCTTGCTACGGGTCCAGATCCAGGGATCCCAAGGCGACTCTAGTAGATGCACTGATAGCGCCTTGGACCTTCAACCTAGCTTATGTATTCCCACCGTTTCCTCTCAGTCCCAGGCTGGTAGCCAGGATCAATCAGGAGAGGGCTTCGGTGATCTTGATAGCTCCTGCGTGGCCACGCAGAACTTGGTATGCGGACCTGGTGAATATGTCATCGGCTCCACCATGGAAGCTACCTTTGAGACAGGACCTTCTTGTTCAAGGTCCATTCGAACATCCGAATCTGGCTTCACTCCAACTGACTGCTTGGAGATTGAACGCTTGATTTTATCAAAGCGTGGGTTTTCAGATTCTGTCATTGATACTCTTGTCCAGGCTAGAAATCCTGTAACTAGGAAAATTTACCATAAAATATGGAAAAAATATATCTGTTGGTGTGAATCTAAAGGATTCCCATGGAACAAGATAAAAATTCCTAAGATTCTATCCTTTCTACAAGAGGGTTTGGAGAAAGGATTATCTGCAAGTTCTTTGAAGGGACAGATTTCTGCTTTATCTGTTTTACTTCACAAAAAGCTGGCGGCTGTGCCAGATGTTCAAGCTTTTGTTCAGGCTCTGGTTAGAATCAAGCCTGTTTACAAACCTTTGACTCCTCCTTGGAGTCTCAATTTAGTTCTTTCAGTTCTTCAAGGGGTTCCGTTTGAACCCTTACATTCCGTAGATATTAAGTTACTATCTTGGAAAGTTTTGTTTTTGGTTGCAATTTCTTCTGCTAGAAGAGTTTCAGAGTTATCTGCTCTGCAGTGTTCTCCTCCTTATCTGGTGTTCCATGCAGATAAGGTGGTTTTGCGTACTAAACCTGGTTTTCTTCCGAAAGTTGTTTCTAACAAAAACATTAACCAGGAGATAGTTGTGCCTTCTTTGTGTCCGAATCCAGTTTCAAAGAAGGAACGTTTGTTACACAATTTGGATGTAGTTCGTGCTCTAAAATTCTATTTAGAGGCTAGAAAGGATTTCAGACAAACATCTTCTTTGTTTGTTGTTTATTCTGGTAAAAGGAGAGGTCAAAAAGCAACTTCTACCTCTCTCTCTTTTTGGCTTAAAAGCATCAACCGATTGGCTTATGAGACTGCCGGACGGCAGCCTCCTGAAAGAATCACAGCTCACTCCACTAGGGCTGTGGCTTCCACATGGGCCTTCAAGAACGAGGCTTCTGTTGATCAGATATGTAAGGCAGCGACTTGGTCTTCACTGCACACTTTTACCAAATTTTACAAATTTGATACTTTTGCTTCTTCTGAGGCTATTTTTGGGAGAAAGGTTTTGCAAGCCGTGGTGCCTTCCATCTAGGTGACCTGATTTGCTCCCTCCCATCATCCGTGTCCTAAAGCTTTGGTATTGGTTCCCACAAGTAAGGATGACGCCGTGGACCGGACACAGTTATGTTGGAGAAAACAGAATTTATGCTTACCTGATAAATTACTTTCTCCAACGGTGTGTCCGGTCCACGGCCCGCCCTGGTTTTTTTAATCAGGTCTGATGAATTATTTTCTCTAACTACAGTCACCACGGTATCATATGATTTCTCCTATGCATATTCCTCCTTTACGTCGGTCGAATGACTGGGGTAGGCGGAGCCTAGGAGGGATCATGTGACCAGCTTTGCTGGGCTCTTTGCCATTTCCTGTTGGGGAAGAGAATATCCCACAAGTAAGGATGACGCCGTGGACCGGACACACCGTTGGAGAAAGTAATTTATCAGGTAAGCATAAATTCTGTTTTCCGCTGAAAATTTAAATCTATACAATAATTAACTTTTCCTTTATAAATTTCAAAAAAACCATAAGCAGTAGAATCAAACTGAGACTGCTGCCTGAAGAACTTTTCTACCAAAGACTGCTTCAAATAAAGCAAAATGCATAAAAATGGTAAAGTTTTGTAAATGTATGCAAAGAAATCCAAATTGCTAGTTTGCAAATCCGATCAACCAAAGCTTCGTTCTTAAAAGCCCAAAAAGAAACGACTGAGCTAGTAGAATGAGCTGTAATTCTCTGAGGCGGAGCTGCCCCACCTCCAAATAGACTTGTGAATCAAAAATAGCTTCAACCAAGATGCCAAAGAAATGGCAAATGGCTTTCTGACGTTTCCTAGAACCAGAAAAAAACAACAAATAGACTAGAAGTCTTTCTAAAATCCAAAGAATGTAAAGATCTTTCCAGAGTATTTTTAGGACAACAACAATCCCCCTACTAATGTTGATAGAATTCACAACCTTAGGAAGAAATTTAAATGAAGTCTGCAAAACAGCCATATCTTGATGGAAAATCAGATAAGGAGGCTCACAAGAGAGAGCTGATAATTTAGAAACTCTTCTAGCAGAAGAGATAGCCAAAAGAAACAATACTTTCCAAGAATTTAGAATAATATCCAAAGAATGCATAGGCTCAAAAGGAGGAGCCTGCAAAATCCTTAAAACCAAATTAGGACTCCAAGCCTAAACAAAACAGTAAATATCAGGGAGTTTAGCAATCTTTCTATGAAATAAAACAGAAAGAGCAGAGATTTGTCCCTTCAAAGTACTTTCAGACAAAACCTTATCCAAACCACCCTGAAGAAAATATAAAATTCTAGGAAAAAGAATGCCAAGAGAATTTATATAAAGAACACCATGAAATATAGGTTTTCCAAACCCGATAATAAATCTTTCTTGAAACAGATTTACAAGCCTGTAACATAGTGATAACCACTGAGTCAGAGACACATCTATGACTAAGCACTAAGTGTTCAAATTCCATACCTTCAAATTTAGCAATTTGAGATCCTGATGGAAAAACGGCCTTTGAGACAGAAAGTCTGGCCTTAGAGGAAGTGGCCAAGGCTGGCAACTGGACATCCGGACAAGATCCACATACCAAAACCTGCGAGGCCATGCTGGAGCTATCAGAAACACATGAGACTGTTCCATTATGATCTTGAAAGAAGAAACAAAGGCAGAAAAATGTAAGCAGATTGAAAAAAACAAACTGCTAACGTATCCACCATCTCCGCCTGAGGATCCCTGAACCTAGAAAGGTATCTGGGAAATTACTTGTTTAGATGAGAGGTCATCGGAAATATTTCTGGAAGGCCCCATATCTGTACAATCTGAAAAAAACACATGTGAATGGAGAGACCACTCCCCTAGATGTAAAGTCTGGCGGCTGTGATAATCCACCTCCCAATTGTCTACACCTGGGATATGAATCGCAGAAATTAGACAGGAGTTGAATTTCGCCCAAAAAAGTATTCAAGATACTTATTTTCAACGCTAAAGGACTGTGAGTCCTTCCCTGATGATTGACATATGCCACAGTTGTGATATTGTCTGTCTGAAAACTAATTAAACATTCTCTCTTAAATTGAGGCCAAGCCTGAAGAGTTCTGAAAATAGCACAGAGTTCTAAAATAATGATTGGCAACCTCGCCTTTTGATGTTTCCAAACCCTTTGTGCTGTCAGCGAACCCCAGACGGCTCCCCAACCTATAAGACTTGCATCCAGGAAGGACGAACAAAGAAGGCCCCCTGAATAATAGGATGATGGTCTAACCACCAAGTCAAAGAGAGTTAAGTGTTGGCATTTAAGTATATCAATTATGATACCTGAGAATAATCCCTGCACCAAAGATTCAGCATGCAAAGTTGCAAAGGACTCATAAGAAAACGAGCAAAAGGGGATCACGTCCAATGCTGCAGTCATGAAACCGAAAAATTTACCGGAAGACACCAATCCACACATAGCAGACAGCCAAACCAGTATTGAAAAACATCAGCAGAGGTAATGGTATAGGAGTATAACGTCGATCTGAAAAGGGAGACAGGAGATGAATCCCTGTGATAAGGAGGCTTTTTGTTTGAGTTCGCCGCGCAACACACACTTGTGGGCTTCCCATACAATGTGTTCTGGTGTTTCGTCTACCTCGTTAAGTGTGAAATAATCTGAAAGCGTGGTTTCTATTTGCACTCTAATTGCCTGATTATTAAACATAAAGTCATCAATTATCCATATAAAGGGATGTTATGGTATGGTAGGCCATTTCAGTTCGCATATTACCGGGGTGTGGTCTAACCAAGTCATAGGAAGTATTTGAGTATTTGTGTCCAATGCTAATGTGGATTGATCGGTGAAGATATAATCGATCCTAGTGTATAGGTCATGAGGGAGAGAGAAAAAAGTGTAGTCTCGTCGAGTTGGGTATAGGATTCGCCACGTATCGTGGACTGCTAGTTCCTCCAGCCTAGAATTGCACTGTTTGATAATTTTCTTCGGGGTAGAGGCTAATGCCCTGGATGTGTCCAATTGAGGGTCTAGGGGAGATTAAAATCTCTGCTGAGAATCAGTGCCCCTTTCCTTAATTCCAGGATTCTGTTTGTGACAGTGGTCATGAATTTGTTCTGATGTTGGTTAGGAAAGTAAGTATTAACAAGAGTAACTATTCTGTTATGTAAGGTGCCCACTACTATTTGGTACCTTCCCTCCGGGTCTTTTTCTATGTGTATTGGAGAAAAGGGAAAGGAGTGTTTGATTAGTATTCCCACCCCATTCTTTCTCTTGTTAAGTGTATCCAGTCCACGGATCATCCATTACTTGTGGGATATTCTCCTTCCCAACAGGAAGTTGCAAGAGGATCACCCACAGCAGAGCTGCTATATAGCTCCTCCCCTCACTGCCATATCCAGTCATTCTCTTGCAACTCTCAACAAAGATGGACATAGTAAGAGGAGAGTGGTGTATTATAGTTAGTTTTTTAACTTTAATCAAAAGTTTGTTATTTTTAAATGGTACCGGAGTGTACTGTTTCATCTCAGGCAGCATTAGAAGAAGAATCTGCCTGTAATTTCTATGATCTTAGCAGAAGTAACTAAGATCCACTGCCGTTCTCACATATTCTGAGGAGTGAGGTAACTTCGGAAGGGGAATGGCGTGCAGGTTTTCCTGCAATAAGGTATGTGCAGTTAACATATTTCTAGGGATGCAATTTGCTAGAAAAATGCTGCTGATACCGAATTAATGCAAGTTAAGCCTTAAATGCAGTGATAGCGACTGGTATCAGGCTTATTAACAGAGATACATACTCTTATAAAAGTGTAATATAAAACGTTTGCTGGCATGTTAATCGTTTTTATATATGTTTGGTGACAAAACTTATTGGGGCCTAGTTTGTTTCCACATGGCTGGCTTGATTTTTGCCTAGTAACATGCTTTCCACTGTTGCAATATGAGTGGGAAGGGCCTATTTTAGTGCTTTTCTGTGCAGGTAAAAATACTGACAGAGACATTCAGCTTCCCTCTGCATGATACAGGACATCTCTGAAGGGCTCAAAAGGCTTCAAAGTCGTGTTTGAGGAGGGTAACAATCACAGTAGACTGTGGCAGTTGTTGTGACTGTGTTTAAAAAACGTTTTTGTCATTTATTATTCTGTTTTTGTTATTAAGGTGTTAATCATCCATTTGCAAGTGGGTGCAATGCTCTGCTGACTTGTTACATACACTGTAAAAATTTTGTTAGTGTAACTGCCTTTTTTCACTGTTATTTCAAATTTTGTCAAAATTTGTTTCTCTTAAATGCACAGTAACGTTTTTTTATATTGCTTGTTAACTTGCTTTAAAGTGTTTTCCAAGCTTGCTAGTCTCATTGCTAGTCTGTACAAACATGTCTGAAACAGAGGATACTTGTTCATTATGTTTAAAAGCCATGGTGGAGCCCCATAGGAGAATGTGTACTAAATGTATTGATTTCACCTTAAACAGTAAAGATCAGTCTTTATCTATAAAAGAATTGTCACCAGAGGGGTCTGTCGAGAGGGAAGTTATGCCGACTAACTCTCCCCACGTGTCGGACCCTTCGCCTCCCGCTCAAGGGACGCACACTAATATGGCGCCAAGTACATCAGGGACGCCCATAGCGATTACTTTGCAGGACATGGCTGCAATCATGAATAATACCCTGTCAGAGGTATTATCCAGATTGCCTGAATTGAGAGGCAAGCGCGATAGCTCTGGGGTTAGACGACATACAGAGCGCGTAGATGCTGTAAGAGCCATGTCTGATACTGCGTCACAATATGCAGAACCTGAGGACGGAGAGCTTCAGTCTGTGGGTGACGTCTCTGAATCGGGGAGACCTGATTCAGAGATTTCTAATTTTAAATTTAAGCTTGAGAACCTCCGTGTATTGCTTGGGGAGGTATTAGCTGCTCTGAATGACTGTGACACAATTGCAGTGCCAGAGAAATTGTGTAGGCTGGATAAATACTATGCAGTGCCGGTGAGTACTGATGTTTTTCCAATACCTAAAAGGCTTACAGAAATTATTAGTAAGGAGTGGGATAGGCCCGGTGTGCCCTTTTCCCCACCTCCTATATTTAGAAAAATGTTTCCAATAGATGCCACTACACGGGACTTATGGCAGACTGGCCCTAAGGTGGAGGGAGCAGTTTCTACTTTAGCAAAGCGTACCACTATCCCGGTTGAGGACAGTTGTGCTTTTTCAGATCCAATGGATAAAAAATTAGAGGGTTACCTTAAGAAAATGTTTATTCACAAGGTTTTATTTTACAGCCCCTTGCATGCATTGCGCCTGTCACTGCTGCGGCGGCATTCTGGTTTGAGGCCCTGGAAGAGGCCATCCATATAGCTCCATTGACTGAAATTGTTGACAAGCTTAGAACTCTTAAGCTAGCTAACTCATTTGTTTCTGATGCCATTGTTCATTTGACTAAACTAACGGCTAAGAATTCCGGATTCGCCATCCAGGCGCGTAGGGCGCTATGGCTCAAATCCTGGTCAGCTGATGTGACTTCAAAGTCTAAATTACTCAACATTCCTTTCAAGGGGCAGACCTTATTCGGGCCTGGTTTGAAAGAAATTATTGCTGACATTACTGGAGGTAAGGGTCATACCCTTCCTCAGGACAGGGCCAAATCAAAGGCCAAACAGTCTAATTTTCGTGCCTTTCGAAATTTCAAGGCAGGTGCAGCATCAACTTCCTCTGCTTCAAAACAAGAGGGAACTTTTGCTCAATCCAAACAGGCCTGGAAACCTAACCAGTCCTGGAACAAGGGCAAGCAGGCCAGAAAGCCTGCTGCTGCCTCTAAGACAGCATGAAGGAGCGGCCCCCTATCCGACAACGGATCTAGTAGGGGGCAGACTCTCTCTCTTCGCCCAGGCGTGGGCAAGAGATGTTCAGGATCCCTGGGCGTTGGAGATCATATCTCAGGGATATCTTCTGGACTTCAAAGCTTCTCCTCCACAAGGGAGATTTCACCTTTCAAGATTATCTGCAAACCAGATAAAGAAAGAGGCATTCCTAAGCTGCGTACAAGATCTCCTTGTAATGGGAGTGATCCATCCAGTTCCGCGGACGGAACAAGGACAGGGGTTTTATTCAAATCTGTTTGTGGTTCCCAAAAAAGAGGGAACCTTCAGACCAATTTTGGATTTAAAGATCCTAAACAAATTCCTCAGAGTTCCGTCATTCAAGATGGAAACTATTCAAACCATTTTACCCATGATCCAAGAGGGTCAGTACATGACCACAGTGGACTTAAAGGATGCCTACCTTCACATTCCGATTCACAAGAATCATCATCAGTTCCTGAGGATTGCCTTTCTAGACAGGCATTACCAATTTGTAGCTCTTCCATTCGGGTTGGCTACAGCCCCAAGAATTTTTACAAAGGTTCTGGGCTCACTTCTGGCGGTCCTAAGACCGCGAGGCATAGCGGTGGCTCCTTACCTGGACGATATCCTGATACAGGCGTCAAGCTTTCAAATTGCCAAATCTCATACAGAGATAGTTCTGGCATTCCTGAGGTCGCATGGGTGGAAAGTGAACAAAGAAAAGAGTTCTCTATCTCCTCTCACGAGGGTTTCCTTCCTAGGGACTCTAATACATTCTGTAGAAATTAAAATTTACCTGACTGAGTCCAGGTTATCAAAACTTCTAAATGCTTGCCGTGTTCTTCACTCCATTCCGCGCCCCACGGTGGCTCAGTGCATGGAAGTAATCGGCTTAATGGTAGCGGCGATGGACATAGTGCCATTTGCGCGCCTGCATCTCAGACCGCTGCAATTATGCATGCTCAGTCAGTGGAATGGGGATTACACAGATTTGTCCCCTCTACTAAATCTGGATCAGGAAACCAGAGATTCTCTTCTCTGGTGGTTATCTCGGGCCCATCTGTCCAAGGGTATGACCTTTCGCAGACCAGATTGGACAATTGTAACAACAGATGCCAGCCTTCTAGGTTGGGGTGCAGTCTGGAACTCCCTGAAGGCTCAGGGTTCATGGACTCAGGAGGAGAAACTCCTCCCAATAAATATTCTGGAGTTAAGAGCAATATTCAATGCTCTTCTGGCTTGGCCTCAGCTAGCAACACTGAGGTTCATCAGATTTCAGTCGGACAACATCACGACTGTGGCTTACATCAACCATCAAGGGGGAAACAGGAGTTCCCTAGCGATGTCAGAAGTCTCCAAGATAATTTGCTGGGCAGAGACTCACTCTTGCCACCTGTCAGTGATCCATATCCCAGGTGTAGAGAACTGGGAGGCGGATTTTCTAAGTCGTCAGACTTTTCATCCGGGAGAATGGGAACTCCATCCGGAGGTGTTTGCTCAATTGGTTCTCCGTTGGGGCAAACCAGAATTGGATCTCATGGCGTCTCGCCAGAACGCCAAGCTTCCTTGTTACGGATCCAGGTCCAGGGACCCAGAAGCGGCACTGATAGATGCTCTAGCAGCGCCTTGGTTCTTCAATCTGGCTTATGTGTTTCCACTGTTTCCTCTGCTCCCTCGTCTGATTGCCAAAATCAAACAGGAAAGAGCATCCGTCATATTGATAGCGCCTGCGTGGCCACGCAGGACCTGTTATGCAGACCTACTGGACATGTCATCCTTTCTACCATGGACTCTGCCTCTGAGACAAGACCTTCTAATACAAGGTCCTTTCAATCATCCGAATCTACTTTCTCTGAGACTGACTGCATGGAGATTGAACACTTGATCCTATCAAAGCATGGCTTCTCTGAGTCAATAATTGATACCTTAATACAGGCACGAAAGCCTGTCACTAGGAAAATTTACCACAAGATATGGCGTAAATATCTTCATTGGTGTGAAAACAAGAATTACTGATGGAGTAGGGTTAGGATTCCTAGGATATTGTCCTTCCTCCAAGATGGTTTGGACAAAGGATTATCAGCTAGTTCTTTAAAGGGACAGATTTCTGCTCTGTCTATTCTTTTACACAAGCGTCTGGCAGAAGTTCCAGACGTTCAGGCATTTTGTCAGGCTTTAGTTAGAATTAAGCCTGTGTTTAAACCTGTTGCTCCTCCATGAAGCAAAACGTGGTTTAGAAAGGAGCGCCAAATCTTGGCTCCTCCATGAAGCTTAAACTTGGTTCTTAAAGTTCTTCAAGGGGTTCCGTTTGAACCCCTTCATTCTATTGATATCAAACTTCTTTCATGGAAAGTTATTTTTCTGATGGCTATTTCCTCGGCTCGAGGAGTCTCGGAGTTATCTGCCTTACATTGTGATTCTCCTTATCTGATCTTTCATTCAGATAAAGTAGTTCTGCGTACAAAACCTGGGTTTTTACCTAAGGTGGTTTCTAACAAGAATATCAATCAAGAGATTGTTGTTCCATCATTATGTCCTAATCCTTCTTCAAAGAAGGAACGTCTTTTGCATAATCTAGACGTAGTCCGTGCCTTGAAGTTTTACTTACAGGCTACTACAGATTTTCACCAAACATCTAACCTGTTTGATGTTTACTCTGGACAGAGGAGAGGTCAGAAGGCCTCGGCAACCTTTCTTTCTTTTTGGCTTCGGAGTATAATCCGTTTAGCCTATGAGACTGCTGGACAGCAGCCTCCTGAAAGGATTACAGCTCATTCTACTACAGCTGTGGCTTCCACCTGGGCCTTTAAAAATGAGGCCTCTGTTGAACAGATTTGCAAGGCTGCAACTTGGTCTTCCCTTCATACTTTTTCCAAATTTTACAAATTTGATACTTTTGCTTCTTCGGAGGCTGTTTTTGGGAGAAAGGTTCTACAGGCAGTGGTTCCTTCCGTTTAAGTTCCTGCCTTGTCCCTCCCATCATCCGTGTACTTTAGCTTTGGTATTGGTATCCCACAAGTAATGGATGATCCGTGGACTGGATACACTTAACAAGAGAAAACATAATTTATGCTTACCTGATAAATTTATTTCTCTTGTAGTGTATCCAGTCCACGGCAGGTCTAAATTTTAATTAAACTACAGTCACCACTGCACCCTATGGTTTCTCCTTTCTCGGCTTGTTTCGGTCGAATGACTGGATATGGCAGTGAGGGGAGGAGCTATATAGCAGCTCTGCTGTGGGTGATCCTCTTGCAACTTCCTGTTGGGAAGGAGAATATCCCACAAGTAATGGATGATCCGTGGACTGGATACACTACAAGAGAAATAAATTTATCAGGTAAGCATAAATTATGTTTTTTCGTATTACCCGATGTGAAGAAAGATGTTGGAAATTTAGGGTTGGGCCATTTAGTTTCCTTGCCTCTTTTTTAAAATGGGTTTCTTGAATAAATATTATGTCACAGTGCAGTCTAGTAGTGTCTCTTATTAAGTACAATCTTTTCTCTGAGATATTGAGGCCTTTAGTATTTGTCATCACTGACAAGTTATGTACACTGCGTGAAGTCATTTTGGTAAGTGGATTTGTAAGTGTCGAGGGGGTGGGGGGGGGAGAAAAAAAAAGGGGGGGGGAAGGGGAGGAGATGTGTGTAAAGGGGGACTAGGAGATTAAAGAAGCTTAGAAAGCGGTATATCAAGAATTTGGGAAGAGAAAATGAGAGTGAATAAGGGGAATATAATTTGGTGAGAACAGGCCCAGAAACTTAGTGGTGGTTAGGACCTTTTTGGAACAATACAGCTGTTGCTCCTCCAATAAGTCTGGGCGTAGTTGAAGTAGTTAGTATAGGATTCGTAATGAAGAATTTAGTGAGAACAGGCAGCAATGCAACCTGTTTTGGCTATAGCAAGCGAAAGAGGGAAAAGAAAAGAACAATCAGTATCCCCACACCCGATTGAGTTAGTATGATATATTATTAAGTGTTAGGATCATCTACACCTGAGCCAATCAGGTATCATTAGTCTACGTGGGTATGTCCTCCATAAGAGGGGCAGTAAAAGCATCTAGTCATATTCAAAATCACCATGCGATCCAGTCAGGAGTTTGGAGTATATTACAAGCCAATACATTAAGCAAGAATCCATATGTTACATACACCTATACATATGTCCTATCATGTTATTAAACATAAACCTTAGAAAATGAGTCAGTCTGTCTCCTGTAAGGCAAAAACACAAGGACGTTTCCCGTCCATAAAACTGTATAGTAAACAAAGTCTCAAATTTACAGCTTGGATATTCTCATCGGAACATGAACAAATGATTCAAAGAAATTACCACTGTGTCTTGTCTAACATGAGGGCATACATAGACACTATGTAACTACATTGCCTACTACTTTTTTCACCTCTACAGCTTTGTACAAATATCAATTGATAATGATGTATGTTTTTATTCTACCTAATAAAAATGGGGGTATGTATAGTATATCCCAGGCCTTAGTAAAGTGAATGTTATTAATATCAATTCTTCTGGCCGGTACATTTTTATCTTTTTACCCTGTATTAGGGAAACGACAATTGGTTATTTTATGTACAGATGGCAATGACTTATGTGTGTCCAGGACAAGGTATGACATGACACATGAACAATGCAACATTATTATATAGTCTAAGCCTTTCAACAATGTAAATCTGTACATCACATAAACTTTTCTTAATATGTTGTTAAACATAGACCTTAGAAAATGAGACCTTATGTCTCACAATAAGACAACAACACACAGACATCTCCTATCCAGGAAACTGCACTAGAAAAAGAAGCTGATAGCTTGCAGCTTGGTTGTACTCATCTAAACATGGACAAGTGTTTCTTAGGAATCACCCCAGTGTCCTAACTAACGTGAGAGTATAAGTTGATACTGTGTGTCTGCATTACCTGTTGCTTTTCCCACCTCAGCGGCCGTGTGCAGTAGTCAATTGGTAAAGGTGTATAATTTGTGTTTCCTAATAAGTGTAGTGGTATGTGTAGTAGGCATCACAGGCCATGTTAGAGTTATTGGTGTTAGTGTCAGTTTTCCTGATTAGTATATATGTATCTATATACCTTTATGTTAGAAATACCCTGCTATATGGGTAATACAGTGAACTAGCCATTGGGTATTGCATATACAGCCAGTTATAACTTACTTGTATATCAAGAACAACACCTGGCAACATACATGTATGACATTACATAATTATGTAGTCAATACTTAACAGATTCTTCCTGAGAGATCACATGACCCGCATCTTTGGGTATAAAGAGTTCTCGCATGCCTTTTTAATGCCTACTTAGCGGTAATGTTTCTTTTACAAGATATGACGAGTCCACGGATTTCATCCTTACTTATGGGATATTGCCTCCTGGTCAGCAGGAGGAGGCAAAAAGCACCACAGCAGAGCTGTATATATAGCTCCTCCCTTCCCTCCCCCTCCAGTCATTCTCTTTGCCTGTGTTAGTGATAGGAAGAGGTAGAGTGAGGTGTTAGTTTTAGATTATTCAATCAAGAGTTTATTGTTTTAAAAGTGGTACTGCTGAGTGCTGCTTTATTCTTTGGTGTAGCCTAGACCAAATCACTCTCTTCAGTTAATAAGAGAAGCATTTGGTGGCTTCAAAGCAATGGGAAGTGGTGGGACATAGTTCTCACTGCACCTCCCATACCGCGATGCTGCCCTTTCTGTGATGACCTAAGCTACTCTAACTCAGGTCTCATCTTTCTGCAGGACTACAGGAGGGACCCATTGCACCTCTGAACCCTGTTGAAGCTGTCTTGCTGTCGGACAGCAAAAGAGGTAAGTGCAGTCTTTCTTATTCCTCAAGGGACCTATATACCTCAGGGTTTCTTCACTTATATATGTTAATGGCAATCAGGGCTCTGTCAGTGTAGAGCTTTTCCCTGACAGCATGTCACAGTGATTTCTTGTATGGGGACTAGGTCCTTTTCACAGCTGGCTGCACATATTTTTATTAACATAAACTTAGTTTTTTGTTTCACTCCCGGAGCTTTGCCGAAGTGTCTCCTTAGCACAATGGTCGGACTCAATACTGCCTAGTATGCTGCGGATCTGGGTTACATACCTAACAGATATGCCCTTAATTATTGTGAGAATATATTTAACGGGCGGTTGTGTGCTTCCCTACGGGTTTTTTTTTATCTTGCTATAATGGCGACCGGGAGGTGTTTCCGCCCACGATGGGCTGGGTTTTTGGTCCGATCAGGCTGTTCTTTAGGGCAGCAAGCTATCAGAATTCTTTGGTCACTAAACCAATACAGTGGTGTACATATATGGTTTTCAAGTGATATGGGTAATGTTAAAACGCATGGCCATATGTAATAGATATGGCGACCGGGCGGTACGCCCACGAGGGACGGAGTTTCTGTAGAGCGCCAAAGTAAAGGGCGCCAAGACCGCTTCTTCCTCTTTCATTCTCGGAAGGGCCTTAAATTGTTTAACATTGTTCCTACTTTCCTTGTTATGGGTTAGCAAGGAATGGAGATATCTAGTTTAAAGCGCTTCCTTTCCAGTCACTTCCGGTCTCGGGAGTTATGTCACTGCGGTTCGTCGCTCTTAAGCAAGCCAGTCTCACCTAACATAAGTGATTTCGGCTTGTCTGTGTCTGTTCATCCACTGACTTGGGATGATAATGCACATAAATAATAGTCACTTTAAGGTTTAAAAGACAGTATATATTTTTATGTATTAATGCTTGTTTACAGTCTGGTACCATTGGTCAACCCATGGATCATGTTTTAACACTAAGATAGTGGCCAGAATGATTTTCGCCCCGCAGGCAGTCCTCTGCAGTTCCCTGCAAAGCAATATTTAGTTAAAACAATATTCATTTTATTAATGGATTTTTTTGTACAACAGAAATAAGGCATCCTTTTAAAATTTTCTGAGGCAGTAAATTTTATTGCACAGATTACAGGGGCTTATTTGTTGTATTCCTCCTTTATGAAGTATGATGGTACAAATGATAGTAAGTCGGTCATAGACACTAAGATGAGTCGCTTTCAGATTTAAAGAGACAGTACTGTTTTGTTCTATGTACATTATAATACATGTCTTTCAAATGTTTATTGGTGCTTCATCCCTTCTAAGAAATAAACATTTTGGTAACAACATAAGTTTCAGTGATAAACTTTCTCCTTTTACTGGCACCTTGCCTACCTCCTAGGATTGGCAGGTGTCCAATCTGACATGTAAATTCTGAAGCTATGTGATGCAATATTGCACGCGAATATCGTTTGCTTTTTGTACATTAGAATAAATACTCAGTTTTTAACAGTTCAAGTGACAGTTATGGTCTTTTTTATTAGGACTTTACTACTGTTCTTTGGTGGGCCTTCATCCTTTGTGACTTAGGATGGAACGGCAACACTCAACAATAGAGTTTCCTTTAGGACATAGAAAAGGAATTGAAGATTTTAATTTAGCTTTCTCCAACATAGGTGTGTCCGGTCCACGGCGTCATCCTTACTTGTGGGATATTCTCTTCCCCAACAGGAAATGGCAAAGAGCCCAGCAAAGCTGGTCACATGATCCCTCCTAGGCTCCGCCTTCCCCAGTCATTCTCTTTGCCGTTGTACAGGCAACATCTCCACGGAGATGGCTTAGAGTTTTTTAGTGTTTAACTGTAGTTTTTATTATTCAATCAAGAGTTTGTTATTTTAAAATAGTGCTGGTATGTACTATTTACTCTGAAACAGAAAAGAGATGAAGATTTCTGTTTGTAAGAGGAAAATGATTTTAGCAACCGTTACTAAAATCGATGGCTGTTTCCACACAGGACTGTTGAGAGGAATTAACTTCAGTTGGGGGAACAGTGAGCAGACTTTTGCTGCTTGAGGTATGACACATTCTAACAAGACGATGTAATGCTGGAAGCTGTCATTTTCCGTATGGGATCCGGTAAGCCATTTTTATTACAGAAAGAAAAAAAGGGCTTCACAAGGGCTTTTTAAGACTGTAGACATTTTCTGGGCTAAATCGATTTATATATAAACATATTTTATACTCCATAGCCTTGAGGAATTATTTTAATCTTGGGAATTATGTAAAATAACCGGCAGGCACTGTATTGGACACCTTATTCTCTAGGGGCTTTCCCTAATCATAGGCAGAGTCTCATTTTCGCGCCTGTATTGCGCACTTGTTTTTGAGAAGCATGACATGCAGATGCATGTGTGAGGAGCTCTGATACATAGAAAAGACTTTATGAAGGCGTCATTTGGTATCGCATTCCCCTTTGGGCTTGGTTG
This sequence comes from Bombina bombina, assembly GCF_027579735.1. Taxonomy (NCBI): domain Eukaryota; kingdom Metazoa; phylum Chordata; class Amphibia; order Anura; family Bombinatoridae; genus Bombina; species Bombina bombina. The sequence goes on from NC_069500.1 coordinate 1,104,595,384, forward strand.
GGTCTCAGCAAAGCAGATACCAGGGACTGTAAAGGGGTTAAATATAAAAACGGCTCCGTTGGTGTGCAATACTTTTAAGGCTTTAAGACTCTGTGGTGAAATTTTGGTGAATTTTGAACAATTCCTTCATACTTTTTCGCAATTGCAGTAATAAAGTGTGTTCAGTTTAAAATTTAAAGTGACATTAACGGTTTATTTTAAAACGTTTTTTGTACTTTGTTATCAAGTTTTTGCCTGTTTAACATGTCTGAACTACCAGATAGACTGTGTTCTGAATGTGGGGAAGCCAAGGTTCCTTCTCATTTAAATAGATGTGATTTATGTGACACAAAATTTAGAGAAAATGATGCCCAAGATGATTCCTCAAGTGAGGGGTGTAAGCATGGTACTGCATCATCCCCTCCTTCGTCTACACCAGTCTTGCCCACACAGGAGGCCCCTAGTACATCTAGCGCGCCAATACGGCTGTAATGGATAATTCTATCAAAAACATTTTAGCCAAAATGCCCACTTATCAGCGAAAGCGCGCCTGCTCTGTTTTAGAAAATACTGAAGAGCATGAGGACGCTGATGATATTGGTTCTGAAGGGCCCCTACACCAGTCTGAGGGGGCCAGGGAGGTTTTGTCTGAGGGAGAAATTTCAGATTCAGGGAAAATTTCTCAACAAGCTGAACCTGATGTGATTACATTTAAATTTAAATTGGAACATCTCCGCGCTCTGCTTAAGGAGGTGTTATCCACTCTGGATGATTGTGAGAATTTGGTCATTCCAGAGAAACTATGTAAAATGGACAAGTTCCTAGAGGTCCCGGGGCCCCCCGAAGCTTTTCCTATACCCAAGCGGGTGGCGGACATTGTAAATAAAGAATGGGAAAGGCCCGGTATACCTTTCGTCCCTCCCCCCATATTTAAAAAATTGTTTCCTATGGTCGACCCCAGAAAGGACTTATTGCAGACAGTCCCCAAGGTCGAGGGGGCGGTTTCTACTCTAAACAAACGCACCACTATACCCATAGAAGATAGTTGTGCTTTCAAAGATCCTATGGATAAAAAATTAGAAGGTTTGCTTAAAAAGATGTTTGTTCAGCAAGGTTACCTTCTACAACCAATTTCATGCATTGTTCCTGTCACTACAGCCGCGTGTTTCTGGTTCGATGAGCTAGAAAAGGCGCTCAATAATAATTCTTCTTCTTATGAGGAGATTATGGACAGAATTCGTGCTCTCAAATTGGCTAATTCTTTCACCCTAGACGCCACTTTGCAATTGGCTAGGTTAGCGGCGAAAAATTCTGGTTTTGCTATTGTGGCGCGCAGAGCGCTTTGGTTAAAATCTTGGTCAGCGGATGCGTCTTCCAAGAACAAATTGCTTAACATTCCTTTCAAGGGGAAAACGCTGTTTGGCCCTGACTTGAAAGAGATTATCTCTGATATCACTGGGGGCAAGGGCCACGCCCTTCCTCAGGATAGGTCTTTCAAGGCCAAAAATAAACCTAATTTTCGTCCCTTTCGCAGAAACGGACCAGCCCCAAGTGCTACGTCCTCTAAGCAAGAGGGTAATACTTCTCAAGCCAAGCCAGCCTGGAGACCAATGCAAGGCTGGAACAAAGGAAAGCAGGCCAAGAAACCTGCCACTGCTACCAAGACAGCATGAGATGTTGGCCCCCGATCCGGGACCGGATCTGGTGGGGGGCAGACTCTCTCTCTTCGCTCAGGCTTGGGCAAGAGATGTTCTGGATCCTTGGGCACTAGAAATAGTCTCCCAAGGTTATCTTCTGGAATTCAAGGGGCTTCCCCCAAGGGGGAGGTTCCACAGGTCTCAATTGTCTTCAGACCACATAAAAAAACAGGCATTCTTACATTGTGTAGAAGACCTGTTAAAAATGGGAGTGATTCATCCTGTTCCATTAGGAGAACAAGGGATGGGGTTCTACTCCAATCTGTTCGTAGTTCCCAAAAAAGAGGGAACATTCAGACCAATCTTAGATCTCAAGATCCTAAACAAGTTTCTCAAGGTTCCATCGTTCAAAATGGAAACCATTCGAACAATTCTTCCTTCCATCCAGGAAGGTCAATTCATGACCACGGTGGATTTAAAGGATGCGTATCTACATATTCCTATCCACAAGGAACATCATCGGTTCCTAAGGTTTGCATTCCTGGACAAGCATTACCAGTTTGTGGCACTTCCGTTCGGATTAGCCACTGCTCCAAGGATTTTCACAAAGGTACTAGGGTCCCTTCTAGCGGTGCTAAGACCAAGGGGCATTGCAGTAGTACCTTACTTGGACGACATCCTGATTCAAGCGTCGTCCCTTCCTCAAGCAAAGGCTCACACGGACATTGTCCTGGCCTTTCTCAGATCTCACGGGTGGAAAGTGAACGTAGAAAAAAGTTCTCTATCTCCGTCAACAAGGGTTCCCTTCTTGGGAACAATAATAGACTCCTTAGAAATGAGGATTTTTCTGACAGAGGCCAGAAAATCAAAACTTCTAAACTCTTGTCAAATACTTCATTCTGTTCCTCTTCCTTCCATAGCGCAGTGCATGGAAGTAATAGGTTTGATGGTAGCGGCAATGGACATAGTTCCTTTTGCGCGCATTCATCTAAGACCATTACAACTGTGCATGCTCAGTCAGTGGAATGGGGACTATACAGACTTGTCTCTGACGATACAAGTAAATCAGAGGACCAGAGATTCACTCCGTTGGTGGCTGTCCCTGGACAACCTGTCACAGGGGATGAGCTTCCGCAGACCAGAGTGGGTCATTGTCACGACCGACGCCAGTCTGGTGGGCTGGGGCGCGGTCTGGGGACCCCTGAAAGCTCAGGGTCTTTGGTCTCGGGAAGAATCTCTTCTACCGATAAATATTCTGGAACTGAGAGCGATACTCAATGCTCTCAAGGCTTGGCCTCAGCTAGCAAAGGCCAAGTTCATACGGTTTCAATCAGACAACATGACGACTGTTGCGTACATCAACCATCAGGGGGGAACAAGGAGTTCCCTGGCGATGGAAGAAGTGACCAAAATCATTCAATGGGCGGAGACTCACTCCTGCCACTTGTCTGCAATCCACATCCCAGGAGTGGAAAATTGGGAAGCGGATTTTCTGAGTCGTCAGACATTTCATCCGGGGGAGTGGGAACTCCATCCGGAAATCTTTGCCCAAATTACTCAATTGTGGGGCATTCCAGACATGGATCTGATGGCCTCTCGTCAGAACTTCAAGGTTCCTTGCTACGGGTCCAGATCCAGGGATCCCAAGGCGACTCTAGTAGATGCACTAGTAGCACCTTGGACCTTCAAACTAGCTTATGTATTCCCGCCGTTTCCTCTCATCCCCAGGCTGGTAGCCAGGATCAATCAGGAGAGAGCATCGGTGATCTTGATAGCTCCTGCGTGGCCACGCAGGACTTGGTATGCAGACCTGGTGAATATGTCATCGGCTCCACCATGGAAGCTACCTTTGAGACGAGACCTTCTTGTTCAAGGTCCGTTCGAAAATCCGAATCTGGTCTCACTCCAACTGACTGCTTGGAGATTGAACGCTTGATCTTATCAAAGTGAGGGTTCTCAGATTCTGTCATTGATACTCTTGTTCAGGCCAGAAAGCCTGTAACTAGAAAAATTTACCACAAAATATGGAAAAAATATATCTGTTGGTGTGAATCTAAAGGATTCCCTTGGGACAAGGTAAAAATTCCTAAGATTTTATCCTTTCTTCAAGAAGGTTTGGAGAAAGGATTATCTGCTAGTTCCTTGAAGGGACAGATTTCTGCCTTGTCTGTGTTACTTCACAAAAAGCTGGCAGCTGTGCCAGATGTTCAAGCCTTTGTTCAGGCTCTGGTTAGAATCAAGCCTGTTTACAAACCTTTGACTCCTCCTTGGAGTCTCAATTTAGTTCTTTCAGTTCTTCAGGGGGTTCCGTTTGAACCCTTACATTCCGTTGATATTAAGTTATTATCTTGGAAAGTTTTGTTTTTGGTTGCAATTTCTTCTGCTAGAAGAGTTTCAGAATTATCTGCTCTGCAGTGTTCTCCTCCTTATCTGGTGTTCCATGCAGATAAGGTGGTTTTACGTACTAAACCTGGTTTTCTTCCGAAAGTTGTTTCTAACAAAAACATTAACCAGGAGATAGTCGTGCCTTCTTTGTTTCCGAATCCAGTTTCAAAGAAGGAACGTTTGTTGCACAATTTGGATGTTGTTCGTGCTCTAAAATTCTATTTAGATGCTACAAAGGATTTTAGACAAACATCTTCCTTGTTTGTTGTTTATTCTGGTAAAAGGAGAGGTCAAAAAGCAACTTCTACCTCTCTCTCTTTTTGGATTAAAAGCATCATCAGATTGGCTTATGAGACTGCCGGACGGCAGCCTCCTGAAAGAATCACAGCTCATTCCACTAGGGCTGTGGCTTCCACATGGGCCTTCAAGAACGAGGCTTCTGTTGATCAGATATGTAAGGCAGCGACTTGGTCTTCACTGCACACTTTTACTAAATTTTACAAGTTTGATACTTTTGCTTCTTCTGAGGCTATTTTTGGGAGAAAGGTTTTGCAAGCCGTGGTGCCTTCCATCTAGGTGACCTGATTTGCTCCCTCCCTTCATCCGTGTCCTAAAGCTTTGGTATTGGTTCCCACAAGTAAGGATGACGCCGTGGACCGGACACACCTATGTTGGAGAAAACAGAATTTATGTTTACCTGATAAATTACTTTCTCCAACGGTGTGTCCGGTCCACGGCCCGCCCTGGTTTTTTTAATCAGGTCTGATAATTTATTTTCTTTAACTACAGTCACCACGGTATCATATGGTTTCTCCTATGCAAATATTCCTCCTTTACGTCGGTCGAATGACTGGGGAAGGCGGAGCCTAGGAGGGATCATGTGACCAGCTTTGCTGGGCTCTTTGCCATTTCCTGTTGGGGAAGAGAATATCCCACAAGTAAGGATGACGCCGTGGACCGGACACACCGTTGGAGAAAGTAATTTATCAGGTAAACATAAATTCTGTTTTTTCAGTTATAAAATTTCTGATCTTTCCTTGCAGATTACCATTTCGGCAGCTAAGAATTCGGGATTTCCGGCTTAGACCCCGTTTAGGGCCTGACTTGAGGGAAGATTATTTTAAACATCACGGGAGGCAAGGGTCGCCTCCTCCCTCATTAAAAAACAAAAACAAAAAAAAAACAGCCCAATCAGAGAGGGCGACAGCATATTTTTCGTTCATTATGAAATTTCAAGGGAGTTTCTTCTTCCTCTTCCGCTAAATAGGAAGGTAATTATTCACAAACCAAGTCCGCTTGGAAACCCAACCAGTCTTGGCACAAGGGTAAACAATCCAAGAAGCCAGCTGCAGCTACCAAGTCAGCGTGAAGGGTTGGCCCCCGATCCGGGATCGGATCTAGTAGGGGGCAGTTTTTCTCACTTTGTCCAGGCTTGCATAAGAGATATTCAGGATCCTTAGACACTAGAAATTGTGTCTCAGGGGTATCAGTTGGAGTTCGGATATTCTTCCCCCAGAGGAAGGTTCCTTCTTTCTAGATCATCTGTTGACTAGATAAAGAGAGAGGGGTTCTTATGTTGTATAGGAGACCTCTTTTCCATGGAATAATATGTCCCGTTCTGACACAGGAACAGGGACAGGAGTTTTATTCAAATCTGTTGTAGTTCCCAAAAAGGAGGGAACATTCCAACCCAGTTTAGATCTCAAAAGTCTATACAAGTTTCTCAGAGTTCCATCCTTCAAGATGGAGATTATTCGGACAATTTTTCCATTGATCCAGGAGGGTCAATATATGACTTCCGTGGACTTAAAGGATGCATATCTTCATATTCCTATCCACAGAGATTATCACCTGTTCCTGAGGTTTGCCGTTCTGGATAAACAGTTTCAGTTTGTGGCCCTTCCTTTCGGGCTGGCCACGGCACCCAGGATCTTCACAAAGGTTCTAGGGTCTCTGCTGACAGTTTTCAGGCCGCGGGGCATTGCAGTGGCGCCTTATCTGGACTATATTCTGATCCAGGCGTTGTCTTATCAGCTGACAAAGTCTCATACCAACATTGTTCTATCCTTTCTAAGGACTCACGGATGGAAGGTGAATCTAGAAAAGAGTTAACTAATTCCACAGACAAGGGTTCCTTTCCTGGGAACGCTAATAGATTCTATATCCATGAAAATTTTCTTGACGGAGTCAGAAAGTTAAAGATTCTGAATACATGCCGATCCCTTCAGTCCAATCCTCGGCCGTCAGTGGCTCAGTGCATGGAGGTAATTGGATTGATGGTGACGGCAATGGACATCAGTCCGTTTGATCGTTTTCATCTCAGACCTCTGCAACTGAGCATGCTCAGACAGTGGGATGGAGATTATACAAATTTGTCTCCTCAGATAGATCTGGATCAGGAGACAAGAGACTCTCTTCTTTGGTGGTTGTCGCAGGATCATCTGTCCCCAGGGACGTGCTTCCGCAGACCCTCATGGATGATAGTGACAACGGACGCCAGCCTACTAGGATCGGTCGGAGTCTCTACTTCCCATCAATATTCTGGAGTTGAGAGCAATATTCAATGCTCTTCAGGCTTGGCCTCAGTTGGGTTCGGCCAAATTCATCCGATTTCAGTCGGACAACATCACGACTGTGGCTTACATCAATCATCAGAGCGGAACAAGGAGTTCCTTAGCGATGACAGAAGTATCCAAGATAATTTGGTGGGCGGAATCTCACTCTTGTTATCTGTCAGCAATTTACATCCCAGGAGTGGACAACTGGGAAGCCGATTTTTTGAGCAGACAGACGTTTCATCCGGGGGAATGGGAATTCCATCCGGAGGTCTTTGCCAATCTGATTCTCAGATGGGGCAGACCGGAGCTGTATTTTATGGCATCTCGTCAGAATGCCAGGCTCCCGAGAACTGATAGATGCCTTGGCAGTGCCTTGGTCGTTCAACCTAGCTTATGTGTTTCCACCGTTTGCTCTCCTTCCCCGGGTGATTGCTCGAGTCAAACAGGAGAGGGCTTTGGTGATTCTCATCGCTCCTGCGTGGCCTCGCAGGACTTGGTATGCCGATCTGGTGGACATTTCCTCTCTACCGTCGTGGAAGCTTCCATTGAGGCAGGACCTTCTCATTCAGGGACCCTTCCATCATCTGAATCTAATTTCTCTGCAGCTGACTGCTTGGAGATTAAACGCTTGATTTTATCTAAGCGAGGGTTCTCTGATTCGGTCATTGATACCTTTATCCAGGCACGTAAGCCTGTTACTAGAAAGATTTACCATAAGATATGGCGTAAATATCTTTATTGGTGCGAATCCAAGGGCTACTCATGGAGTAAGATTAGGATTCCTAAGATTTCGTCATTTCTCCAAGAAGGATTGGAGAAAGGATTATCAGCAAGTTCCTTAAAGGGACAGATTTCTGCTTCATCTATTTTGCTACACAAACATCTGGCAGATATTCCGGATGTTCAATCTCTTTGTCAGGCTCTGACTAGGATCAGGCCTGTGTTTAGACCTATTGCTCCTCCTTGGAGTTTGAATCTAGTTCTTAAGGTTCTTCAAGAGGTTCTGTTTGAACTTATGCATTTCATAGATATTGAGTTGTTATCTTGGAAAGTTTTATTTTTGGTTGCTATTTCTTCTGCCCGCAGAGTTTCTGAGCTCTCGGCATTACAATGTAATTCTCCTTACCTTATTTTTCATTCCGATAAGGTAGTGTTACGTACCAAACCTGGTTTTCTTCCTAAGGTTGTTTCCAATAAAAATATTAATCAGGAAATTATTGTTTCTTCATTGTGTCCTAATCCTTCTTCTAAGAAGGAGTGTCTGTTACATAACTTGGACGTGGTCCGTGCCCTGAAGTTTTACTTGCAAGCGACTAAAGAATTTCGTCAATCATCTTCATTATTTGTTATCTGGGTCAGAAAGTTATGGCTACCACTTTCTTTTTGGCTGAAGAGTATCATCCGTTTTGCATATGAGACTGCTGGACAGCAGCCTCCTGAAAGAATTACGGCTCATTCTACTAGGGCTGGGGCTTCCTCATGGGCATTTAAAAATGATGCTTCTGTTGAACAGATTTGCAAGGCTGCAACTTGGTCGTCTCTTCACACTTTTTCCAAAATTTCCAAATTTGATACTTTTGCCTCGTCCGAGGCTATTTTTTTGGGAGAAAGGTTCTTCAAGCAGTGGTGCCTTCCGTTTAGGTTCCTGTCCCTCCCTTTCATCCGTGTCCTATTGCTTTGGTATTGTATCCGTGGACTCGTCATATCTTGTAAAAGAAAAGGAAATTTATGCTTACCTGATAAATTTGTTTCTTTTACGATATGACGAGTCCACAGCCCACCCTGTCATTTTCTAAGACAGGTCTTTATTTTTGTTAAACTTCAGTCACCTCTGCACCTTGGCTTTTCCTTTCTCTTCCTAACTTCGGTCGAATGACTGGAGGGGGAGGGAAGGGAGGAGCTATATATACAGCTCTGCTGTGGTGCTCTTTGCCTCCTCCTGCTGATCAGGAGGCGATATCCCATAAGTAAGGATGAAATCCGTGGACTCGTCATATCGTAAAAGAAACAAATTTATCAGGTAAGCATACATTTCCCTTTTCCTGTGCATCCTGATCTTGCTGGTAAGTTGTCGCCTTGTTGGGTGGTTGGATGTCAATCTCCAGTACTTTACAGAATTTGGGCAAGTCCGTTGGCATTCTGTACATCGCCTGTGATCCGTTGCGGGTAGCTATAATGCATACCGGAAAGCCCCATTTATATTGAATTTTGTGTGCTTGGAGCTCCGTGGTGATATATTTAAGGTCCCTTCTCTTTTGTAGGGTAACTTAAATCCGAGAAAATCTGTAAGGGTTTACCCGCGTGTGTCACATTTTTGATGCTTCTTGCCTTTTGGGTAATTATATCTTTGTCTTTGTAATTGAGAAATTTGATTATTATGTCCCTTGTGATAGCTTTAGGAGAGGGCCTAGGTCTTAGGGCCTGATGAGCTCTTTCTATCAGAACATCTGTCAAGTTTGGTGTTCCTTTTAGTGTTCTAAACAGGTCTTCTATCCTGGACAGCAAAACTTAAATATTTTCTTCATGATCTTGTACATGTTGGGAGTTGGTTCTCACTTGCTTCTGTAGGGTTTCATGCTTATTTTCAAGTGTCTGGACCTGTTGGGTGACTTGGTTAAAGTCTTTTTTTTTAAGTCCCCGAAAAGCGTTCTCATTTCGGTTAGTACAGTATTAATGTCATCTTTTTTGAGGATATAACATTTAGATCCTCTCTAGTTAGGTATTCTTGTTGCTGTAAATCTGGCGCAGAGACTATGGTAGTTGCTATAGGGGTGGGGGGAGGCGAATCTGTGCCCATATCGTCTGTGCTTGGTGTTGGCGGTCTGAGATAATTAGTGAGGTTTGCACTACTAGGGCCTTTGTCCGTCCTGTTATTTTTCTTGTTGGACATGTTTCGTGTATGCCTAGGGCAAACAGGAATGGTGTTTTATGACGCCCCCTTAAAATAGAGTTGTAGTGGTACTATGACTGCCAACCCGTCGTGGGGATGGGATAGCTTTTTAAATGATTTTTTTTCTTTATCAGTTCAGTCTTTTTTCATCCACCCTATGAATACGTTCTGGCAGTATCAGTTGCTGGAGACAGGGGCATGTTAATAAGGTATTGCAATATTTATCTTTGCAGATCTCCTACACCTTTTGTTAAGGATCAAACTTCCTATCTGTGCAAATTGATCTCTTACAGGCCTTGGATGTGTCTGTTATGCGTACATGAACTCCAGCTATGTTGGAAGCCTGACGCACTTGTGTTCTCCAAAATGGCCGATGGAAAAAAGGCCTTATAAATTTGCTGGTTGCTGTGGTCAGCCTTAAACGGTATCTGTTTTTTTCTGATATGTGTTAGTAGTTGCAAGGAGACCATATAGGTTTGTGCAAATATGAAATATAAGTCCCGTGGCAATATTGTGTGTCTTTATCCCCTATGTTTATGGTGCTCTTTGTTTTGTTGCTCCACAGAATACTGTCCCCAGGACCTGTTTTTTACTTCTCACCTGATCGATGGGGCGATTAGAGGTCCGTGGCGTTACCTCGTGTTATACTTCGGCTAGATCACTTCTGCACAACCGCTGTTTAAGTCCCCAGCAGCAACCAGTGCGTGGATCTTGTGAGGGGTGACCAGCTATTTATAGTTGTCCCCGGAGTTGCTTCTTCTGTATGCTAATTGCCAGTAATTTGCCCCTATGTCACCGTTAGCACTTCAGGCGTCTGTTCTTTTAGTAGCCTTTCGGCTGTGTGACGGGGTGGGTGTTTGGTGCCGTTTAGGCCTCAGGCGTTAGTGATGCTGTGGAAGCTATTAATCCGCTTAGGCTTCATCAGATTCTTGTAGCAGAGGTTATCGGATCTCGTATTTTTAAACTGTTTAGCTAGCTATTGACCTTAGTTTTCAGGTAACCACCGGGTGTGGGGATTAAGAGCCGGGAATCAAGCAGCCATCACCCTGCGTGGCCAGACTCCGCCCTCGTAAAAGTTACCTTTTTAAATCTGCTCCAAAAAAAAAAAGGAAGAAAAAAACTAACATGGACAAAAAATAATATGGAACAAATGCATACATATGAACAAATGAAGACATCTAGCCAGATCTGAATCCCTCAATTTTGTCCAAAAGACAATAGTACAATCATCCCACTCCAGTCTTGAATGGGCATCCAATATAAGTATGAGGATGTGTATCCACTCTATCAGCAGCAACGGGACATGTTTCATCGGATTAAAACGTAGTTGGTGCCTGTGTGACTGCAGCCCTGCTTATCTGGTTATGGGTTCCATGTGGGATTCGCATGTGGGTAAGCCTCCGATCCAGCTTGCATTCCTCTATAAGTAGCGTATGCTCAGGTACAACCAGCCTCGGTTTTCCCCTCTCAGCAGTTGTATTTGTCAAATCCCCATGAATAGAGGTCTGTACATGGGGGCTATAGTGTCAGCTAAGCATTGCGTAATGTCTGCCACCTCAGATCCAGTCTGCGATTTTGTAGCTTGCTGCTCTCTAAAGTGGGTAAGGTCCTGTAGTATAGCTTCTGATCCTATATGTCCCAGATTCAATTGTATTGCATGTGGGAACTCCTGATCTCCCAAGACCACTGGGTTCAGCTCTGTTGATTCTGTGGGAGCATCAAGTGGTTGAATTTTGCTGCATGCCCTAGGAGCTATGTCTCTGGATATATGGGAGGTCTCCTCCTCACTTCGTTTTTCGGGAGATGTTGTCATTTCAAGGGTTTGTTCATTGCTAAGATGTTGGGTCTTAGTGTGAGTTGAGCACAACATTTAATGTACACTATCCCATTCTGCGACTAGATGTGTACAGATCCGGTCATTGAAAGCATTGAAGAGGAGCTCCAGTGACTTCAGTACCGAGTAGGTTGCCGTCGCCATCTTTAAAGTAAGCTCATCACTTAATCCCTAGAGTGCTAACAACGGCTCTGAGCTGTCGCAGAGTTTCCCACTCTGGTGCTAACGACGGCTCAGAGCCGTCGCTAGCACTCCCCCTCCTTGAGGGAGATCTGGGGGCTCCTACCCGGCGATCGGGTCTGCATAGTGACAGGCATCGCCGGGGCTTCACGTTTTGCGTGGGGACGTCACGCGCAATGACGTGATGACGTCACCGTGCAACTTTATTAAAAAACATAATTTATGCTTACCTGATAAATTTATTTCTCTTGTAGTGTATCCAGTCCACGGATCATCCATTACTTATGGGATATTAACTCCTCCCCAACAGGAAGTGCAAGAGGATTCACCCAGCAGAGCTGCTATATAGCTCCTCCCCTAACTGCCATTACCAGTCATTCGACCGAAAACATGCAGAGAAAGGAAAACCATAGGGTGCAGTGGTGACTGTAGTTTAATGGAAAAACACCTGCCTTAAAGTGACAGGGCGGGCCGTGGACTGGATACACTACAAGAGAAATAAATTTATCAGGTAAGCATAAATTATGTTTTCTCTTGTTAAGTGTATCCAGTCCACGGATCATCGATTACTTATGGGATACCAATACCAAAGCTAAAGTACACGGATGACGGGAGGGACAGGCAGGCTCTTTATACGGAAGGAACCACTGCCTGAAGAACCTTTCTCCCAAAAACAGCCTCCGAAGAAGCAAAAGTGTCAAATTTGGAAAATTTGGAAAAAGTATGAAGAGAAGACCAAGTTGCAGCCTTGCAAATCTGTTCAACAGAAGCCTCATTCTTAAAGGCCCAAGTGGAAGCCACAGCTCTAGTAGAATGTGCTGTAATTCTTTCAGGAGGCTGCTGTCCAGCAGTCTCATAGGCTAACCGTATTATGCTACGAAGCCAAAAGGAGAGAGAGGTAGCCGAAGCTTTTTGACCTCTCCTCTGACCAGAATAAACGACAAACAGGGAAGACGTTTGTCGAAAATCCTTAGTTGCCTGTAGATAAAATTTCAGGGCACGGACTACATCTAGATTGTGTAGCAGACGTTCCTTTTTCGAAGAAGGATTAGGACACAAAGATGGAACCACAATCTCTTGATTGATATTCCTGTTAGTGACCACCTTAGGTAGGAACCCAGGTTTAGTACGCAGAACTACCTTGTCTGAATGAAAAATCAGATAAGGAGAATCACAATGTAAGGCAGATAACTCAGAGACTCTTCGAGCCGAGGAAATCGCCATTAAAAACAGAACTTTCCAAGATAACAACTTGATATCAATGGAATGAAGGGGTTCAAACAGAACCCCCTGTAAAACATTAAGAACTAAGTTCAAACTCCATGGTGGAGCAACAGTTTTAAACACAGGCTTGATCCTAGCTAAAGCCTGACAAAAAGCTTGAACGTCCGGAACTTCTGACAGACGTTTGTGTAAAAGAATGGACAGAGCTGAAATCTGTCCCTTTAAGGAACTAGCGGATAAACCCTTTTCTAAACCTTCTTGTAGAAAAGACAATATCCTCGGAATCCTAACCTTACTCCATGAGTAACTCTTGGATTCGCACCAATATAAGTATTTGCGCCATATCTTATGGTAAATCTTTCTGGTAACAGGCTTCCTAGCCTGTATTAAGGTATCAATAACTGACTCAGAAAAAACACGTTTTGATAAAATCAAGCGTTCAATTTCCAAGCAGTCAGCTTCAGAGAAATTAGATTTTGATGTTTGAAGGGACCCTGGATCAGAAGGTCCTGTTTCAGAGGTAGCGACCAAGGTGGACAGGATGACATGTCCACTAGATCTGCATACCAAGTCCTGCGTGGCCATGCAGGCGCTATTAGAATCACTGATACTCTCTCCTGTTTGATTCTGGCAATCAATCGAGGAAGCATCGGGAAGGGTGGAAACACATAAGCCATCCCGAAGGTCCAAGGTGCTGTCAAAGCATCTATCAGAACCGCTCCCGGATCCCTGGATCTGGACCCGTAACGAGGAAGCTTGGCGTTCTGTCGAGACGCCATGAGATCTATCTCTGGTTTGCCCCAACGTCGAAGTATTTGGGCAAAGACCTCCGGATGAAGTTCCCACTCCCCCGGATGAAAAGTCTGACGACTTAAGAAATCCGCCTCCCAGTTCTCCACTCCCGGGATGTGGATTGCTGACAGGTGGCAAGAGTGAGACTCTGCCCAGCGAATTATCTTTGATACTTCCATCATTGCTAGGGAGCTTCTTGTCCCTCCCTGATGGTTGATGTAAGCTACAGTCGTGATGTTGTCCGACTGAAACCTGATGAACCCCCGAGTTGTTAACTGGGGCCAAGCCAAAAGGGCATTGAGAACTGCTCTCAATTCCAGAATGTTTATTGGTAGGAGACTCTCCTCCTGATTCCATTGTCCCTGAGCCTTCAGAGAATTCCAGACAGCGCCCCAACCTAGTAGGCTGGCGTCTGTTGTTACAATTGTCCAGTCCGGCCTGCTGAATGGCATCCCCCTGGACAGATGTGGCCGAGAAAGCCACCATAGAAGAGAATTTCTGGTCTCTTGATCCAGATTCAGAGTAGGGGACAAGTCTGAGTAATCCCCATTCCACTGACTTAGCATGCATAATTGCAGCGGTCTGAGATGTAGGCGTGCAAAGGGTACTATGTCCATTGCTGCTACCATTAAGCCGATCACCTCCATGCATTGAGCTACTGACGGGTGTCTTCTGTCAGGTAAATCTTCATTTCTACAGAATCTATAAGAGTCCCCAAGAAGGGAACTCTTGTGAGTGGAAAGAGAGAACTCTTCTTTTCGTTCACCTTCCATCCATGCGACCTTAGAAATGCCAGTACTAACTCTGTATGAGACTTGGCAGTTTGAAAGCTTGAAGCTTGTATCAGAATGCCGTCTAGGTACGGAGCTACCGAAATTCCTTGCGGTCTTAGTACCGCCAGAAGAGCACCCAGAACCTTTGTGAAGATTCTCGGAGCCGTAGCCAATCCGAATGGAAGAGCTACAAACTGGTAATGCCTGTCTAGAAAGGCAAACCTTAGATACCGGTAATGATCTTTGTGAATCGGTATGTGAAGGTAAGCATCCTTTAAATCCACTGTGGTCATGTACTGACCCTTTTGGATCATGGGTAAAATTGTCCGAATAGTTTCCATTTTGAACGATGGAACTCTTAGGAATTTGTTTAGGATCTTTAAATCCAAGATTGGCCTGAAAGTTCCCTCTTTTTTGGGAACCACAAACAGATTTGAGTAAAACCCTTGTCCTTGTTCCGACCGCGGAACCGGATGGATCACTCCCATTAATAAAAGATCTTGTACGCAGCGTAGAAACGCCTCTTTCTTTATTTGGTTTGTTGACAACCTTGACAGATGAAATCTCCCTCTTGGGGGAGAGAATTTGAAGTCTAGAAGGTATCCCTGAGATATGATCTCTAACGCCCAGGGATCCTGGACATCTCTTGCCCAAGCCTGGGCGAAGAGAGAAAGTCTGCCCCCCACTAGATCCGTTCCCGGATCGGGGGCCCTCGATTCATGCTGTCTTAGGGGCAGCAGCAGGTTTCCTGGCCTGCTTGCCCTTGTTCCAGGACTGGTTAGGTCTCCAGCCTTGTCTGTAGCGAGCAACAGCTCCTTCCTGTTTTGGTGCAGAGGAAGTTGATGCTGCTCCTGCTTTGAAATTACGAAAGGAACGAAAATTAGACTGTCTAGCCTTAGGTTTGGCTCTGTCTTGAGGCAGGGCATGGCCTTTACCTCCTGTAATGTCAGCGATAATTTCTTTCAACCCGGGCCCGAATAAGGTCTGCCCTTTGAAAGGTATATTAAGCAATTTAGATTTAGAAGTAACGTCAGCTGACCAGGATTTTAGCCACAGTGCTCTGCGTGCCTGAATGGCGAATCCGGAATTCTTAGCCGTAAGTTTAGTTAAATGTACTACGGCATCTGAAATAAATGAGTTAGCTAACTTAAGGGCTTTAAGCTTGTGTGTAATCTCATCTAATGGAGCTGATTCAAGTGTCTCTTCCAGAGACTCAAACCAAAATGCTGCTGCAGCCGTGACAGGCGCAATGCATGCAAGAGGTTGCAATATAAAACCTTGTTGAACAAACATTTTCTTAAGGTAACCCTCTAACTTTTTATCCATTGGATCTGAAAAGGCACAGCTATCCTCCACCGGGATAGTGGTACGCTTAGCTAAAGTAGAAACTGCTCCCTCCACCTTAGGGACCGTTTGCCATAAGTCCCGTGTGGTGGCGTCTATTGGAAACATCTTTCTAAATATCGGAGGGGGTGAGAACGGCACACCGGGTCTATCCCACTCCTTAGTAACAATTTCAGTAAGTCTCTTAGGTATAGGAAAAACGTCAGTACTCGCCGGTACCGCAAAATATTTATCCAACCTACACATTTTCTCTGGTATTGCAACTGTGTTACAATCATTCAGAGCCGCTAACACCTCCCCTAGTAATACACGGAGGTTTTCCAGCTTAAATTTAAAATTTGAAATATCTGAATCCAGTTTGTTTGGATCAGAACCGTCACCCGCAGAATGAAGCTCTCCGTCCTCATGTTCTGCAAATTGTGACGCAGTGTCTGACATGGCCCTAATATTATCAGCGCACTCTGTTCTCACCCCAGGGTGATCACGCTTACCTCTTAGTTCTGGTAATTTAGCCAAAACTTCAGTCATAACAGTAGCCATATCCTGTAATGTGATTTGTAATGGCCGCCCAGATGTACTCGGCGCTACAATATCACGCACCTCCCGAGCGGGAGATGCAGGTACTGACACGTGAGGCGAGTTAGTCGGCATAACTCTCCCCTCGTTGTTTGGTGAAATATGTTCAATTTGTACAGATTGACTTTTATTTAAAGTAGCATCAATACAGTTAGTACATAAATTTCTATTGGGCTCCACTTTGGCTTTAGCACATATAGCACAGATATCTTCCTCTGAATCAGACATGTTTAACACACTAGCAAATAAACTAGCAACTTGGAAATACTTTTCAAGTAATTTACTATAATATGAAAACGTACTGTGCCTATAAGAAGCACAGAAAAAGTTATGACAGTTGAAAATTAATAAACTGAAAAGTTATAGCATCAAATCTTTGTAAAAAAACACAATTTTAGCAAAGGATTGCTCCCATTAGCAAAGGATAACTAACCCTGATAGCAGAAAAAAAAAAAAAAAAAAAAAAAACCCCAGAAATAAACGTTTTTTTTTTATCACAGTCAACTACAATCTCACAGCTCTGCTGTGAGTGATTACCTCCCTCAAAACAAGTTTTGAAGACCCCTGAGTTCTGTAGAGATGAACCGGATCATGCAGGGAAGACAATAAACTTCTGACTGAATTTTTAGATGCGTAGCAAAAGCGCCAAAAAAGGCCCCTCCCCTCACACATAACAGTGAGAGAGATCAGTAAACTGTCATAAATTAAATAAAACGACTGCCAAGTGGAAAAAAATAGTGCCCAAAACATTTTTTCACCCAGTACCTCAGAAAATTAAACGATTTTACATGCCAGCAAAAAACGTTTAACATTAATAAATTAAGTGTTATTAAAAAGCCTGTTGCTAGTCCCTGCAAATTAGGCTAAAGTTTTATGCATACAGTATAATTCCAGTGAAGTGCCATTCCCCAGAATACTGAAGTGTAAAATATACATACATGACAGCCTGATACCAGTTGCTGCTACTGCATTTAAGGCTGAGTTTACATTATATCGGTATGGCAGAATTTTCTCATCAATTCCATTGTCAGAAAATAATAAGCTGCTACATACCTCTTTGCAGATTAATCTGCCCGCTGTCCCCTGATCTGAAGTTTACCTCTCCTCAGATGGCCGAGAAACAGCAATATGATCTTAACTACTCCGGCTAAAATCATAGAAAGACTCAGGTAGATTCTTCTTCAAATTCTACCAGAGAAGGAATAACACACTCCGGTGCTATTATAAAATAACAAACTTTTGATTGAAGGTATGAAACTAAGTATAATCACCACAGTCCTCTCACACATCCTATCTATTCGTTGGGTGCAAGAGAATGACTGGTAATGGCAGTTAGGGGAGGAGCTATATAGCAGCTCTGCTGGGTGAATCCTCTTGCACTTCCTGTTGGGGAGGAGTTAATATCCCATAAGTAATGGATGATCCGTGGACTGGATACACTTAACAAGAGAAATGTACAATACAAAGTATAGGGAAAAGGGGCATGCTGCTTAGATGCCTGTATCTCAGTCATCTAAGCAGCTACAGACCCCCAAGACCCATCATTGAAAAGGCAATCGCCTAACCTTCCCAACGGTGTAAGTCTTGGAAATCTAGAAAAAAAAAATACAAAAGTAAAAAAAAATTAAAAAAAAAAAAAATTAAATCACCTTAGCACCCAGGTGGGAAAGGGTTAATATAATAATCTGTCCCAGTTAGCCACAAGTTAGTTATTGCTCTGTGATATTTCAAACTGCTTTATTCTTTAGTGTTTGTAGTCTTTTGGTCTTACTAGCACAACTGTACTACCTGATTCACGGAGGGGGAGGGTGTTCAATCCTCGGGGTAAGGTCGTCGCCTGAGGTCTCAACTATCCAGATCTGGGCTCAGCGATCATGTAATCTACATATTCGGTATCATTCAAATCAGCCTGGTATAGCCTGGTCAAAACTGAGGTGCTTTTCAGCAGAATTTTCAGAGTAGTCTCGAAAACTGGCGGATTAGGGAGATCTCGTCAGGAGCCACAACTTGACTTTTTGTACACCTTTTTTTTATTGTTGTGGTGTTTTGTGATTTGTATATTTTTTGCTACACAGAGTGAGTTTGGATAGGGGTAGGAACATGCATAAAATGTCAAAATGGGTTAAGCCACCACTCTGGGTAATCACATAATTGTGTAATTTTAAAATGTATCTAATATTTGTATGTTTAGACATTTTTGTAGTTATTCATTTTCTGTATAAACTGCAAGATGGTTCATAGTGCCAAAAACAATAAATGTTATCTTCTGATTTTCAATTGTTATTAAAATACTAAATGATATTGTTTAGGAATGTAAACAGATAAATGTGGGACAACAAAGTTTGGATTTGAAATAATTATGGAGTAATGACTTCCATGCTGCTATTTACAAGCACCTAGATTACAAGTTATGCGGGCTATAGGGAATTTAACAAACGCAACAAAAGTTCCATTATTTAACCCTCTATAGCGCTGCCATTACAAGTTTTCAAATAGCCGGCTTGTGCGTGCGATATGGTTGCGTTAAGCTCCATACCGCACACAATTCAAGAGCTGTTTTGACGTGCTTGTGCACGCTTTCCCCATAGACATCAAACACCTGCGATTGCGGAATGAAAAGCTCCGTAACGCAGCCCCATTGACGTCTATGGGGGGGGGGGGGTGAAGATACGTTTAAACCTAACCTAAACCCCAAGTCTAAATACTAATAATCTGCCGCCCCCAATATCGCCGCCACCTACATAATGTTATTAACCCCTAATCTGCCGCTCTCTATCGCCGCCACCAAAATAAAGCTATTAACCCCTAATCTGCCGCTCCCGATATCGCCGCCACTATACTAGTTATTAACCCTATTCCCCTGCACCCCAACATCGCCCACACTATAATAAAGATATTAACCCCTATCCCGCTGCTCCCCGTCATTGCCGCCATTATAATAAAGTTATTAACCCCACATCACTACCACTAAATAAAATAAGCTGCCTGGGTAAAGATGGAACTGCCAGGATGAAGATCCTTCAAGCGGGACTTCAGCAACTGTAAGTGGATCTTCAGGGGTTAGTGTTTTTTACAGCTTTTTTTTTTTTTTAATTTAGGGTTTGGGCTATTCGTAAAAGAGCTAAATGCCCTTTTCAGGGCAATGCAAAAGAGCTAAATGCTATTTTAAAGGCAATGCCCATACAAATGCCCTTTTCAGGGCAATGGGTAGCTTAGGTTTCTTTCATGTAATTAGCAAGAGTCCATGAGCTAGTGACGTATGGGATATACATTCCTACCAGGAGGGGCAAAGTTTCCCAAATCTCAAAATGCCTATAAATACACCCCTCACCACACCCACAAATCAGTTTTACAAACTTTGCCTCCTATGGAGGTGGTGAAGTAAGTTTGTGCTAGATTCTACGTTGATATGTGCTCCGCAGCAGGTTGGAGCCCGGTTTTCCTCTCAGCGTGCAGTGAATGTCAGAGGGATGTGAGGAGAGTATTGCCTATTTGAATTCAATGATCTCCTTCTACGGGGTCTATTTCATAGGTTCTCTGTTATCGGTCGTAGAGATTCATCTCTTACCTCCCTTTTCAGATCGACGATATACTCTTATATATATACCATTACCTCTACTGATTTTCGTTTCAGTACTGGTTTGGCTTTCTACAACATGTAGATGAGTGTCCTGGGGTAAGTAAGTCTTATTTTCTGTGACACTCTAAGCTATGGTTGGGCACTTTTTTATAAAGTTCTAAATATATGTATTCAAACATTTATTTGCCTTGACTCAGGATGTTCAACTTTCCTTATGTCAGACAGTCAGTTTCATATTTGGGATAATGCATATGAATAAATCAATTTTTTCTTACCTTAAAATTTGACTTTTTCCCTGTGGGCTGTTAGGCTCGCGGGGGCTGAAAATGCTTCATTTTATTGCGTCATTCTTGGCGCAGACTTTTTTGGCGCAATTTTTTTTTCTGTTTCCGGCGTCATACGTGTCGCCGGAAGTTGCGTCATTTTTGACGTTCTTTTGCGCCAAAAGTGTCGGCGTTCCGGATGTGGCGTCATTTTTGGCGCCAAAAGCATTTAGGCGCCAAATAATGTGGGCGTCTTTTTTGGCGCTTAAAAAATATGGGCGTCACTATTGTCTCCACATTATTTAAGTCTCATTATTTATTGCTTCTGGTTGCTAGAAGCTTGTTCACAGGCATTTTTTCCCATTCCTGAAACTGTCATTTAAGGAATTTGATCAATTTTGCTTTATATGTTGTTTTTTCTATTACATATTGCAAGATGTCCCACGTTGAAACTGAGTCAGAAGATACTTCTGGAAAATCGCTGCCTGGTGCTGGAGCTAACAAAGCTAAGTGTATCTGCTGTAAACTTATGGTATCTGTTCCTCCAGCTGTTGTTTGTACTGATTGTCATGACAAACTTGTTAATGCAGATAATATTTCCTTTAGTACTGTTACATTATCTGTTGCTGTTCCGTCAACATCTAATACTCAGAGTGTTCCTGATAACATAAGAGATTTTGTTTCTAAATCCATTAAGAAGGCTATGTCTGTTATTCCTCCTTCTAGTAAACGTAAAAAGTCTTTTAAAACTTCTCATTTTTCAGATGAATTTTTAAATGAGCATCATCATTCTGATTCTGATAATGGTTCTTTTGGTTCAGAGGATTCAGTCTCAGAGGTTGATACTGATAAATCTTCATATTTATTTAAAATGGAATTTATTCGTTCTTTACTTAAAGAAGTCTTAATTGCATTAGAAATAGAGGATTCTAGTCCTCTTGATACTAAATCTAAACGTTTAGATAAGGTTTTTAAATCTCCTGTAGTTATTCCAGAAGTTTTTCCTGTCCCTGATGCTATTTCTGAAGTAATTTCCAGGGAATGGAATAATTTGGGTAATTCATTTACTCCTTCTAAACGTTTTAAGCAGTTATATCCTGTGCCATCTGACAGACTAGAATTTTGGGACAAAATCCCTAAGGTTGATGGGGCTGTCTCTACTCTTGCTAAGCGTACTACTATTCCTACGGCAGATGGTACTTCCTTTAAGGATCCTTTAGATAGGAAAATTGAATCCTTTCTAAGAAAAGCTTACTTGTCTTCAGGTAATCTTCTTAGACCTGCTATATCTTTAGCGGATGTTGCTGCAGCTTCAACTTTTTGGTTAGAAGCTTTAGCGCAACAAGTAACAGATCATAATTCTCATAGCATTATTAATCTTCTTCAACATGCTAATAATTTTATTTGTGATACCATCTTTGATATCATTAGTGTTGATGTCAGGTATATGTCTCTAGCTATTTTAGCTAGAAGAGCTTTATGGCTTAAAACTTGGAATGCTTATATGTCTTCTAAGTCTACTCTGCTTTCCCTTTCTTTCCAGGGTAATAAATTATTTGGTTCTCAGTTGGTTTCTATTATCTCAACTGTTACTGGAGGGAAAGGAACTTTTTTACCACAGGATAAAAAATCTAAAGGTAAATTTAGGTCTAATAATCGTTTTCGTTCCTTTCGTCACAACAAGGAACAAAAACCTGATCCTTCATCCTCAGGAGCGGTATCAGTTTGGAAACCATCTCCAGTCTAGAATAAATCCAAGCCTTTTAGAAAACCAAAGTCAGCTCCTAAGTCCACATGAAGGTGCGGCCCTCATTCCAGCTCAGCTGGTAGGGGGCAGATTACGTTTTTTCAAAGAAATTTGGATCAATTCCGTTCACAATCTTTGGCTTCAGAACATTGTTTCAGAAGGGTACAGAATTGGCTTCAAGTTAAGGCCTCCTGCAAAGAGATTTTTTCTTTCCCGTGTCCCAGTAAACCCAGCGAAGGCTCAAGCATTTCTGAAATGTGTTTCAGATCTAGAGTTGGCTGGAGTAATTATGCCAGTTCCAGTTCTGGAACAGGGGCTGGGGTTTTATTCAAATCTCTTCATTGTACCAAAGAAGGAGAATTCCTTCAGACCAGTTCTGGATCTAAAAATTTTGAATCATTATGTAAGGATACCAACATTCAAAATGGTAACTGTAAGGACTATCCTGCCTTTTGTTCAGCAAGGTCATTATATGTTTACAATAGATTTACAGGATGCATATTTGCATATTCCGATTCATCCAGATCACTATCAGTTTCTGAGATTCTCTTTCCTAGACAAGCATTACCAGTTTGTGGCTCTACCGTTTGGCCTAGCAACAGCTCCAAGAATTTTTACAAAGGTTCTCGGTGCCCTTCTGTCTGTAATCAGAGAACAGGGTATTGTGGTATTTCCTTATTTGGACGATATCTTGGTACTTGCTCAGTCTTCACATTTAGCAGAATCTCATACGAATCGACTTGTGTTGTTTCTTCAAGATCATGGTTGGAGGATCAATTTACCAAAAAGTTAATTGATTCCTCAGACAAGGGTAACCTTTTTAGGTTTCCAGATAGATTCAGTGTCCATGACTCTGTCTTTGACAGACAAGTGACGTCTAAAATTGATATCAGCTTGTCGAAACTTTCAGTCACAATCATTCCCTTCGGTAGCCTTATGCATGGAAATTCTAGGTCTTATGACTGCTGCATCGGACGCGATCCCCTTTGCTCGTTTTCACATGCGACCTCTTCAGCTCTGTATGCTGAACCAGTGGTGCAGGGATTACACAAAGATATCTCAATTAATATCTTTAAAACCGATTGTACGACACTCTCTGTCGTGGTGGACAGATCACCATCGTTTAGTTCAGGGGGCTTCTTTTGTTCTTCCGACCTGGACTGTAATTTCAACAGATGCAAGTCTTACAGGTTGGGGAGCTGTGTGGGGGTCTCTGACAGCACAAGGGGTTTGGGAATCTCAGGAGGTGAGATTACCAATCAATATTTTGGAACTCCGTGCAATTTTCAGAGCTCTTCAGTCATGGCCTCTTCTAAAGAGAGAATCGTTCATTTGTTTTCAGACAGACAATGTCACAACTGTGGCATACATCAATCATCAAGGAGGGACTCACAGTCCTCTGGCTATGAAAGAAGTTTCTCGAATTCTGGTATGGGCGGAATCCAGCTCCTGTCTAATTTCTGCGGTTCATATCCCAGGTATAGACAATTGGGAAGCGGATTATCTCAGTCGCCAAACGTTACATCCGGGCGAATGGTCTCTTCACCCAGAGGTATTTCTTCAGATTGTTCAAATGTGGGGACTTCCAGAAATAGACCTGATGGCCTCTCATCTAAACAAGAAACTTCCCAGGTATCTGTCCAGATCCAGGGGTCCTCAAGCGGAAGCAGTGGATGCATTGTCACTTCCTTGGAAGTATCATCCTGCCTATATCTTTCCGCCTCTAGTTCTTCTTCCAAGAGTAATCTCCAAAATTCTGAAGGAATGCTCGTTTGTTCTGCTGGTAGCTCCAGCATGGTCTCACAGCTTTTGGTATGCGGATCTTGTCCGGATGGCCTCTTGCCAACCGTGGACTCTTCCGTTAAGACCAGACCTTCTGTTGCAAGGTCCTTTTTTCCATCAGGATCTCAAATCCTTAAATTTAAAGGTATGGAGATTGAACGCTTGATTCTTAGTCAAAGAGGTTTCTCTGACTCTGTGATTAATACTATGTTACAGGCTCGTAAATCCGTATCTAGGGAGATATATTATAGAGTCTGGAAGACTTATATTGCTTGGTGTCTTTCTCATCATTTTTCCTGGCATTCTTTTAGAATTCCGAGAATTTTACAGTTTCTTCAGGATGGTTTGGATAAAGGTTTGTCTGCAAGCTCCTTGAAAGGACAAATCTCTGCTCTTTCTGTTCTTTTTCACAGAAAGATTGCTAATCTTCCTGATATTCATTGTTTTGTACAAGCTTTGGTTCGTATAAAACCTGTCATTAAGTCAATTTCTCCTCGGAGTTTGAATTTGGTTCTGGGGGCTCTTCAAGCTCCTCCGTTTGAACCTATGCATTCATTGGACATTAAATTACTTTCTTGGAAAGTTTTGTTCCTTTTGGCCATCTCTTCTGCCAGAAGAGTTTCTGAATTATCTGCTCTTTCTTGTGAGTCTCCTTTTCTGATTTTTCACCAGGATAAGGCGGTGTTGCGAACTTCTTTTCAATTTTTGCCTAAGGTTGTGAATTCTAACAACATTAGTAGAGAAATTGTGGTTCCTTCATTATGTCCTAATCCTAAGAATTCTAAGGAGAAATCATTGCATTCTTTGGATGTAGTTAGAGCTTTGAAATATTATGTTGAAGCTACTAAGAATTTCCGAAAGACTTCTAGTCTATTTGTTATCTTTTCCGGTTCTAGGAAAGGTCAGAAGGTCTCTGCCATTTCTTTGGCATCTTGATTGAAATCTTTAATTCATCATGCTTATGTCAAGTCGGGTAAAACTCCGCCTCAAAGGATTACAGCTCATTCTACTAGGTCAGTTTCTACTTCCTGGGCGTTTAGGAATGAAGCTTCGGTTGATCAGATTTGCAAAGCAGCAACTTGGTCTTCTTTGCATACTTTTACTAAATTCTACCATTTTTATGTGTTTTCTTCTTCTGAAGCTGCTTTTGGTAGAAAAGTACTTCAGGCAGCTGTTTCAGTTTGAATCTTCTGCTTATATTTTCAGTTTTTTTCTTTATAAGATTTAAACCTTATTTTGGGTGTGGATTTTTTTCAGCGGAATTGGCTGTCTTTATTTTATCCCTCCCTCTCTAGTGACTCTAGTGACTCTTGCGTGGAAAATCCACATCTTGGGTAGTCATTATCCCATGCGTCACTAGCTCATGGACTCTTGCTAATTACATGAAAGAAAACGTAATTTATGTAAGAACTTACCTGATAAATTCATTTCTTTCATATTAGCAAGAGTCCATGAGGCCCACCCTTTTTTGTGGTGGTTATGATTTTTTTGTATAAAGCACAATTATCCCAATTACTTATATTTATGCTTCGCACTTTTTTCTTATCACCCCACTTCTTGGCTATTCGTTAAACTGATTTGTGGGTGTGGTGAGGGGTGTATTTATAGGCATTTTGAGGTTTGGGAAACTTTGCCCCTCCTGGTAGGAATGTATATCCCATACGTCACTAGCTCATGGACTCTTGCTAATATGAAAGAAATGAATTTATCAGGTAAGTTCTTAAATAAATTATGTTTTTTATTAGTTTAGGTTTTTTTTTTATTTTGGTGGTGGGTTTTACTGTTGGGGGGGGTCTTTGTATTTTTTTTTTTCTTACTGGTAAAAGAGCTGTCTATCTTAGGGCAATGCCCTACAAAAGGCCCTTTTAAGGGCTATTGGTAGTTTATTGTAGGTTAGGTTTTTTTTTTTGGGGGGGGGGGCTTTTTTTTATTTTTATAGGGCTATTAGATTAGGTGTAATTCGTTTTTTATTTTTGATAATTTTGTTTGTTTGTTTTTGTAATTTAGTCTATTTTTATTTTTTGTAATTAGATATTTTGTAATTTTTAGAGTAGTAAGGATTTTTTTAATGTGTATTTTAGTTTTAATTGGTAGTTAGTTTAATTTTAGTTTAATATTTATATTAGTTTAATTGTTAATTTAAACTTACGCCTAGATTTAGAGTTCTGCGTTAGCCGTCAAAACCAGCGTTAAGGGGTCCTAACGCTGGTTTTTACCGCCCGCTGGTATTTAGAGTCAGTCAGGAAAGGGTCTAACGCTCACTTTCCAGCCGCGACTGTTCCATACCGCAGATCCCCTTACGCCAATTGCGTATTCTATCTTTTCAATGGGATCTTCCTAACGCCGGTATTTAGAGTCTTGGCTGAAGTGAGCGTTAGAATAGAATGCAAGCTCAATCTGATTGGCTGATCCAATCAGCCATTCGGATTGAACTTGAATCTGATTGGCTGATTCAATCAGCCAATCAGATTTTTCCTACCTTAATTACGATTGGCTGATAGAATCCTATCAGCCAATCGGAATTCGAGGGACGCCATCTTGGATGACGTCATTTAAAGGAACCTTCATTTGTCGTTAGTCCGTTGGTGAGGTTGGATGGCTCCGCGTCGGCTGCTTCAAGATGGACCCGCTCCGGATGGAAGAAGATAGAAGATGCCGCCTGGATGAAGATTTTGGACCCTCTGGAGGACCTCTTCTTGCCGAATAGGATGAAGACTTCGGACCCTCTGGAGGACCTCTTCTTGCCGGATAGGATGAAGACTTCGGACCCTCTTCTGGACGGATCGGTGATACCCAGCTGGGTGAATACAAGGTAGGGAGATCTTCAGGGGCTTAGTGTTAGGTTTTTTAAGGGGGGTTTGGGTGGGTTAGATTAGGGGTATGTGGGTGGTGTAATGTTGGGGGGGGTATTGTATGTTTTTTTTTACAGGCAAAAGAGCTGATTTCTTTGGGGCATGCCCAGCAAAAAGCCCTTTTAAGGGCTGGTAAGGTAATAGAGCTGTTAACTTTTTATTTTAGAATAGGGTAGGGCATTTTTTTATTTTGGGGGGCTTTGTTATTTTTTTAGGGGCTTAGAGTAGGTGTAATTAGTTTAAAATTCTTGTAATCTTTTTTTATTTTTTGTAATTTAGTGGGTTTTTTTTGTAATTTAGTTTAGTTGATTTAATTGTAGGTAGTTTATTTAATTAATTTATTGATAGTTTAGTGTTAGGTTTAATTGTAACTTAGGTTAGGATTTATTTTACAGGTAATTTTCTAATTATTTTAACTAGGTAGATATTAAATAGTTAATAACTATTTAATAGCTATTGTACCTAGTTAAAATAAATACAAAGTTGCCTGTAAAATTAATATAAATCCTAAAATAGCTACAATATAATTATTCGTTATATTGTAGCTATATTAGGGTTTCTTTTACAGCTAATTATTTAGCTTTAAATAGGAATAATTTATTTAATAAGAAATAATTTATTTCGTTAGATTTAAATTATATTTAACTTAGGGGGGGTGTTAGGGTTAGGGTTAGACTTAGCTTTAGGGGTTAATACATTTATTAGAGTAGCGGTGAGGTCCGGTCTGCAGATTAGGGGTTAATACTTGAAGTTAGGTGTCGCCAATGTTAGGGAGGGCAGATTAGGGGTTATTAAAATTTATTATAGGGTTTGCGAGGTGGGAGTGAGGCAGTTTAGGGTTTAATACATTTATTATAGTAGCGGCGAGGTCCGGTCGTAAGATTAGGGGTTAATAAGTGTAGGTAAGGAAGCAGCGACATTGGGGGGGCAGATTAGGGGTTAATAAATATAATGTAGGTGTCGGCGACGTTGGGGGCAGCAGATTAGGGGTTCATAGGGATAACGTAGATTGCGGCGGTATCCGGAGCGGCAGATTAGGGGTTAATAATAGAATTCCGGGGTCAGCGATAGTGGGGGCGGCAGATTAGGGGTTAATAAGTGTAAGGTTAGGGGTGTTTAGACTCGGGGTTCATGTTATGGTGTTAGGTGCAGCCTTAGAAAGTGTTTCCCCATAGGAAACAATGGGGCTGCGTTAGGAGCTGAACGCTGCTTTTTGGCAGGTGTTAGGTTTTTTTTCAGCTCAAACTGCCCCATTGTTTCCTATGGGGGAATCGTGCACGAGCAAGTTTTTCAAGCTGGCCGCTACCGTAAGCAACGCTGGTATTGAGAGTTGAAGTGGCGGTAAATTATGCTCTACGCTCCCTTTTTGGAGCATAACGCAGCCCTTCAGAGAACTCTAAATACCAGCGTTATTTAAATGGTGCGGGGGGGAAAAAACATGCGTAGCTAACGCACCCCTTTGGCCGCAAAAGTCTAAATCTAGCCGTTAGTTTTTTTAATTTGACAGGTAAGTTTTAATTTAAGATAGGAAAATTGTAATTTTAATATAAAGTTAGGGGGCATTAAGTTTAGGGGTTTCTAGTTTAAAGTAGTTTATTGCAATGTGGGGGGCTTTCTGTTTAGGGGTTAATAAGTTTGCTTAGTATATTTCGTTGTGGGGGGCTTTCGGTTTAGGGGTTAATAACTTTAGTATAGTGGGGGCGATGTGGACGGCCGGCCGATTAGGAGTTAATAATATTTCAATAGTGTTTGCGATGCGGGAGGGCGGCGGTTTAGGGGTTAATAACTTTATTCTAGTGGTGGCAATGTTGGGGAGCGGCGGAATAGGGGTTAATAATTTTAATTAGTGTCGGCGATGTCGGGAGTGGCAGATTATGGGTTAATAACTTAAAAATAATATTTTGCAATGCAGGAGGGCCTCGGTTTAGAGGTTAATAGGTAGTTTATGGGTGTTTAGTGCACTTTGTGACACTTTAGTTATGAGTTTTATGTAACTGTTTTGTAGCGTAAAACTCATAACTACTGCTCTCAGATTGGGAAGGGATCTTGTCGGTATAGGCTGTAACGCAAGCTTTTTAGCCTCACCACAAAACTCGTAACAGCAGCGCTATGGAAGTCCCATGAAAAAAAACATAATTTTTACAAGTGCGGGACTGACGTTGCGTTACAGGCTAAAAGGCTTGCGGTACAGCTATACCGACAAGACTTGTAATGGCTGAAATGTCCATTTTTTCAGCATTAAAACACGAATGCAAAACTTGTAATCTAGGTGTATGTGCGCCATAGATAATGACACAAAAATGTAATTTCTTTTTTAAATTACATAGTGGCATTTTCCTATAATTATATTTCTGCAAACTACAGTTATTTTCTAAAAATGCTAGGTCTGCTGAAAAATAAAATTAAAGATATAATTTGTTTGGGTACTTTGCAGAAAAAAAGTTTAAATTTATGTGAGTGCAAAGATGGTCAAATAACTAAACACAGATAAAACACAGGTGCAAAGATAGGTCTGCAGCAAAGTGTTAAATGTTAATCCTTGTTCACATGATTGGTTTGTTTTATTAGATCATTTCTATTGATATAGATTCTCATGTTGCTAAAGGTAGAAACATTTTTTTCTTGCTACAGTTCTCTCTATCCTTGTTTGTCTCCTTGTGGTTGTACAATTTACCTTTGTATATTTTCTCACTAAATTAATGTATTCACATAGCCAACAACTTGAAAGATCAAAAGTGAATATTCATGTAAAAAGGTTAATTATTCCCCCCCCCCCAAGTATTTAAAGGGACAGTATACTATAAAAAAATGTTTTGCCTTACCGGTAATGTGTTTCCAATTACTTTTTTTTACCAGCTGCAGAGTATAAATGTATGATATTTGCTTTTTAAGGTTTATTTGTGTATACGAATTAGCTGATTTTGTGTTTTGAAGCCACAACCTAATAAAATGTAGGTATAATCCGATTTTCAAATGCCAATATAAGGGTAATGGAAATACTTGTAAACAATTTAATAAACTCTGGGTAATAGAAATACTTGTAAACAATTTAATAAACTCCAGCAGGTAAAGTGGATCATTAGGAACA
This sequence comes from Bombina bombina, assembly GCF_027579735.1. Classification (NCBI taxonomy): domain Eukaryota; kingdom Metazoa; phylum Chordata; class Amphibia; order Anura; family Bombinatoridae; genus Bombina; species Bombina bombina. The sequence continues at coordinate 1,104,624,868 of NC_069500.1, forward strand.
AATTGAAGGGGAGAAACATTTTAAATAAACTGTCCCTTTTAATGCTTTAGCTAAACAGTGAGAGAAACCATTGTACCACTTTGAGGCTGATTTATGCTTTGTGCAACAGATTTTTCCTGACCCTTACCTTGACTACATTAAAGAGTTCCTTATATTGTAATGTAGCTAAACATTCTATTCCCTTCTTCTTGTTTCACATGATAGCTGAGTCTTAAACCTAGCACAGCTAGGAGTGGGAAAAACAAAATTTATGCTTACCTGATAAATTTATTTCTCTTGTGGTGTATCCAGTCCACGGATCATCCATTACTTGTGGGATATTCTCCTTCCCAACAGGAAGCTGCAAGAGGATCACCCACAGCAGAGCTGTCTATATAGCTCCTCCTCTAATTGCCACTACCAGTCATTCGACCGAAGACGAGCAAGAGAAAGGAGAAACCATAGGGTGCAGTGGTGACTGTAGTTTAAAAATAAAACACACCTGCCTTAAAATGACAGGGCGGGCCGTGGACTGGATACACCACAAGAGAAATAAATTTATCAGGTAAACATAAATTTTGTTTTCTCTTGTAAGGTGTATCCAGTCCACGGATCATCCATTACTTGTGGGATACCAATACCAAAGCTATAGGACACGGATGAAGGGAGGGACAAGGCAGGTGCTTAAACGGAAGGCACCGCTGCCTGCAAGACCTTTCTCCCAAAAATAGCCTCCGAAGAAGCAAAAGTATCAAATTTATAGAATTTTGAAAAAGTATGAAGCGAAGACCAAGTCGCCGCCTTACTAATCTGTTCAACAGAAGCCTCATTCTTAAAAGCCCATGTGGAAGCTACCGCTCTAGTAGAATGAGCTGTAATCCTTTCAGGAGGCTGCTGGCCAGCAGTCTCATAAGCTAAGCGTATTATACTCCTTAGCCAAAAAGAAAGAGAAGTTGCCGAAGCCTTTTGGCATCTCCTCTGTCCAGAGTAGACAACAAATAATGCAGATGTTTGACGAAAATCTTTAGTAGCTTGTAAATAAAACTTTAAAGCACGAACCACGTCAAGATTGTGTAAAAGACGTTCCTTCTTTGAAGAAGGATTAGGACACAGTGACGGTACAACAATCTCCTGATTGATATTTTTATTAGATAGCACCTTAGGTAGAAAACCAGGTTTGGTACGTAACACTACCTTATCGGAATGAAAAATGAGATAAGGAGAATCACATTGTAAAGCAGGTAACTCCGAAACTCTTCGAGCCGAGGAGATAGCTACTAAAAACAAAACTTTCCAAGATAAGAGCTTAATATCTATGGAATGCAAAGGTTCAAACGGAACCCCTTGAAGAACCTTAAGAACTAAATTTAAACTCCAAGGCGGAGCAACAGGTTTAAACACAGGCTTAATTCTGACTAAAGCCTGACAAAACGCCTGCACGTCTGGAACCTCAGCCAGACGTTTGTGCAAAAGCATAGACAGAGCCGAAATCTGTCCCTTTAAGGAACTTGCTGACAAACCCTTCTCCAATCCATCTTGGAGAAAAGATAATATCCTAGGAATCCTGACCTTACTCCATGAGTAACCCTTGGATTCACACCAATGAAGATATTTACACCATATCTTATGATAGATTTTCCTGGTGACAGGCTTTCGCGCCTGTATTAAGGTATCATTGACCGACTCGGAGAAACCACGCTTTGATAAAATCAAGCGTTCAATCTCCAAGCAGTCAGCCGCAGAGAAATTAGATTTGGATGGTTGAAAGGACCCTGAAGTAGAAGGTCCTGCCTCAGAGGCAGAGTCCATGGTGGAAAGGATGACATGTCCACCAGATCTGCATACCAAGTCCTGCGTGACCACGCAGGTGCTATCAAAATCACTGATGCTCTCTCCTGCTTGAGCTTGGCAATCAGACGAGGGAGCAGAGGAAACGGTGGAAACACATAAGCCAGGTTGAAGGACCAAGGCGCTGCTAGAGCATCTATCAGCGCTGCCTTGGGATCCCTGGACCTGGATCCGTAACAAGGAAGCTTGCCGTTCTGGCGAGACGCCATGAGATCCAGTTCTGGCTTGCCCTAACGTTGAATCAACTGTGCAAACACCTCCGGATGGAGCTCACACTCCCCCGGATGAAAAGTCTGTCGACTTAGAAAATGCGCCTCCCAGTTCTCTACTCCTGGGATATGGATAGCTGATAGGTGGCAAGAGTGAATCTCTGCCCAACGAATTATCTTTGAAACCTCCAACATCGCTAGGGAACTCCTTGCTCCCCCTTGATGGTTGATGTAAGCTACAGTCGTGATGTTGTCCGACTGAAATCTGATGAACCTCACTGTCGCTAGCTGAGGCCAAGCCTGAAGAGCATTGAATATCGCTCTTAATTCCAGAATGTTTATCGGAAGGAGAGCCTCCTCCTGAGTCCATGACCCCTGAGCCTTCAGAGAGTTCCAGACTGCCCCCCCAGCCCAGAAGGCTGGCATCTGTTGTTACTATTGTCCAATCTGGCCTGCGGAAGGTCATACCTTTGGACAGATGGACTCGAGATAGCCACCAGAGAAGAGAATCCCTGGTTTCTTGATCCAGATTTAGTAGAAGGGACAAATCTGTGTAATCCCCATTCCACTGACTGAGCATGCAGAGTTGCAGCGGTCTGAGATGTAGGCGGGCAAACGGCACTATGTCCATTGCCGCTACCATTAAGCCGATTACTTCCATACACTGAGCCACCGAAGGGCGAGAAGTAGAATAAAGAACACGGCAGGTATTTAAAAGTTTTGACAACCTGGCCTCTGTCAGGTAAATCCTCATTTCTACAGAATCTATCAGAGTTCCCAGGAAGGAAACTCTTGTGAGAGGGGATAGAGAACTCTTCTTTTCGTTCACTTTCCACCCATGAGACCTCAAGAATGCCAGAACAATGTCCGTATGGAACTTGGCAATTTGGAAATTCGACGCCTGTATCTGAATGTCGTCTAAGTAAGGGGCTACTGCTATGCCCCGCGGCCTTAGGATCGCCAGAAGTGACCCCAGAACCTTCGTAAAGATTCTTGGTGCCGTAGCTAACCCAAAGGGAAGAGCCACAAACTGGTAATGCCTGTTTAGGAAGGCGAACCTGAGAAACCGCTGATGATCTTTGTGTATCGGAATGTGAAGATAAGCATCCTTTCAGTCCACGGTAGTCATGTATTGACCCTCCTGAATCATAGGTAGGATGGTTCGAATAGCCTCCATCTTGAAAGATGGGACCCTGAGAAATTTGTTTAGGATCTTGAGATCTAAGATTGGTCTGAAGGTTCCCTCTTTCTTGGGAACCACAAATAGATTTGAATAGAATCCTTGCCCCTGTTCCTCCTTTGGAACTGGGTGGATCACTCCCATAACTAGGAGGTCTTGAACACAATGTAAGAATGCCTCTCTCTTTATCTGGTCTGCAGATAATTGTGAAAGGTGAAATCTTCCTTTTGGGGAACAAGCTTTGAAGTCCAGAAGATATCCCTAGGACACAATTTCCAACGCCCAGGGATCCTGGACGTCTCTTGCCCAAGCCTGGGCGAAGAGAGAAAGTCTGCCCCCTACTAGATCCGTTACCGGATCGGGGGGCAATCTTTCATGCTGTCTTAGAGGCAGCAGCAGGCTTCTTGGCCTGTTTACCTTTGTTCCAAGCCTGGTTAGGTCTCCAGACCAGTGACGTGCACTCATAGGAGGCAGGTGAGGCACTGCCGCACCTGCCATTTGGGATAAATGAAAAAAATATATATAATTTTATTAAAAAAAAAAAGTTAAATGTTTTTTGTTTTGTTTTACATTTCTAGCTCTATAATATTGTGCAATAGAGAGGCACTGGATTCTGGTGTTTCTCTATTGCGCAATATTTTACATGTATTTTTATTACTAGCCGCTCTGCAGCACCACCCGGTGGTGATTTGCAGCAGCAGCGCAGCTGAAAAAAACCTGAAAGAGGCACCTCTGATGAGGCCTCGTATTTTCCCTGGGAGACCGGCTCAGCCAATCAACACTGGTTGACTCCCTGGCCCTGCTGTATGGTGCCTACTGCACATGCGCAACGAGGAGCAGTCTGACGGCACGGGAACAACAGTCAGTGCCACAGCTCATTGCTAACTGTTTGGGACTGTCAGCGAGTGGAGCCTGAGCTAATCGCAGCTGCTGCTGCCCCCTGGTCCTGCCTGATCACTGAGGAGCCGTCGCCGACGCCGAGTCACCAACACAGTCACACAAGTAAGTCAGAATGACAAGCCATCGTGTGTGACTGTGATGTGAGCACTGCAGTAAATATAAGGCAGAGAGTGGAGACTGAGAGACAAGTAGTGGCCGCGGCCGCCGCCCCCCCCACCCCTCTGCTCTGATGTTAAGTGTCTGTGTGTGAGTCTCACACAGACACTTAACATCAGAGGGGGACTGTTTGATGACTGATGAGTGAGTGACCGGGTGTCAATGACATGTAATGAGACTCTGATGTGACATCATCTTCTCCTCTGCTTACTAAAATGTAAAATGTAAATGAGCAGCCGGCATCTTGTAATTTTTTTTTTTATTTTGTAAGCAGTAGACAGTGGGCACTAAGGCAGTTAGGCAGAGTAGTGGCCACCCGCCCCCTATGATGTTAAATTAACTTTGTGCCTGATGGTCCCGGTCAGTGTTGCTGCCTACTACTGAGTGTCTGAGTCTGACATCTTCTAGTCTGCTTACAAAATTTATTTTACAGAATGATGAGCAGCCATCTTGTGCACACTGCACAATGCACATAATATATTAAATATATTATGTGCATTGTGCAGTGTGCACAAGATGGCTGCTCATTCTGTAAAATAAATTTTGTAAGCAGACTAGAAGATGTCAGACTCAGACACTCAGTAGTAGGCAGCAACACTGACCGGGATTATAAGGCAGAGAATAGTGGCCTCCCCCTCTCTGATGTTAAATTTTGAGTCTGACCCGGTCAGTGTTGCTGCCTACACCTACTACTGAGTGTCTGAGTCTGACATCTTCTCTGCTTACAAAATTTATTTTACAGAATGAGCAGCCATCTTGTGCACACTGCACAATGCACATAATATATTTAATATGCAGTATCTCTCTCCCCTCTCTCTCTCACTCTCTCCCCTCTCTCTCTCACTCTCTCCCCTCTCTCTCTCACTCTCTCCCCTCTCTCTCTCACTCTCTCCCCTCTCTCTCACTCTCTCCCCTCTCTCTCTCACTCCCCTCTGTCTCTCTCCCTCCCCTCTGTCTCTCTCCCTCCCCTCTGTCTCTCTCCCTCCCCTCTGTCTCTCTCTCTCCCCTTTGTCTCTCTCTCTCCCCTCTGTCTCTCTCCCTCCCCTCTGTCTCTCTCTCTCTCTCCTCTGTCTCTCTCTCTCCCCTCTGTCTCTCTCTCTCCCCTCTGTCTCTCTCTCTCCCCTCTGTCTCTCTCTCTCCCCTCTGTCTCTCTCTCTCCCCTCTGTCTCTCTCTCCCCCCCCTCTGTCTCTCTCTCCCCCCCCCCCTCTGTCTCTCTCTCCCCCCCCCCCCTCTGTCTCTCTCTCCTCTCTGTCTCTCTCTCCTCTCTGTCTCTCTCTCCCCTCTGTCTCTCTCTCCCCTCTGTCTCTCTCTCTCTCCCCTCTGTCTCTCTCTCTCCCCCCCCTCTGTCTCTCTCTCCCCTCTGTCTCTCTCTCTCCCTCCCCTCTGTCTCTCTCCTGTCTCTCTCCCTCCCTTCTGTCTCTCTCCCTCCCTTCTGTCTCTCTCCCTCCCCTCTGTCTCTCTCCCTCTCCCCTCTGTCTCTCTCCCTCTCCCCTCTGTCTCTCTCCCTCTCCCCTCTGTCTCTCTCCCTCTCCCCTCTGTCTCTCTCCCTCTCCCCTCTGTCTCTCTCCTCTCCCCTCTGTCTCTCTCCTCTCCCCTCTGTCTCTCTCCTCTGTCTCTCTCTCCCCTCTGTCTCTCTCCTCTGTCTCTCTCTCTCTCCCCTCTGTCTTCTCTCTCTCCCTCCCCCTCTGTCTTCTCTATCTCTCTCCCTCCCCCTCTGTCTCTCCCTTTCTCCCTCCCCCTCTGTCTCTCTCCCTCCCCTCTGTGTCTCTCTTTCTCTCTCCCCCTCTGTGTGTCTCTCTCTCTTCTCTCTCTCTCTCTATCCATCTCTCTCTCCCTGTCTCTCCCACCCCCTCGGTCTCTCTCCTTACGTGTCTCATTCTCCCCCATGGTCTCTTTCTCTGTCTCTCTACCCTCTGTCTCTCTTTGTGTCTCTCTCTCTCTCCCCACTGTCTCTTTGTCTCTCTCCCCCCTCTGTCTCTCTGACTATCTCTCTCTCCCTGTCTCTCCCACCCCCTCTGTCCAATTTATAATCTAATATCTAATTTCCTTCATTCTCTTGATATCCTTAAATGAAAATCATATCTAAATATGCTCAGTAGCTGCTGATTGATGGCTGCACAATAGATACCTCATGTGATTGGCTCACCCATGTACATTGCTATTTCTTCAACAAAGGATATCTAAAGAATGAAGGCATATCCTAGCCAGTGCCTCACCTGCCTCTGACCTCACTGCACGTCACTGCTCCAGACCGGCTTGGACTGGGCAAAATTTCCCTATTGTTTTGTATTAGAGGAAGATGATGCCGCGCTCGTCTTAAAGTTTTGAAAGGCACGAAAATTAGTTTGTTTGGTCTTTAATTTGTTAGACCTATCCTGAGGAAGGGCATGACCTTTTCCTCCAGTAATATCAGAAATGATCTCCTTCAGTCCAGGCCCGAATAGGGTCTGCCCCTTGAAGGGAATATTGAGAAGCTTAGACTTTGAAGTAACGTCAGCTGACCAGGATTTAAGCCATAGCGCCCTACGCGCCTGAATAGCAAAACCTGAGTTCTTAGCCGTTAGTTTAGTTAAATGAACAACGGCGTCAGAAACAAATGAATTGGCTAGCTTAAGCGCTTTAAGCTTGTCAAGTATATCATCCAATGGAGTTTCTACTTGTAAGGCCTCTTCCAGAGACTTAAACCAGAAAGCCGCAGCAGCAGTGACTGGGGCAATGCAAGCAAAAGGCTGGAGAATAAAACCTTGTTGAATAAACATTTTCTTAAGGTAACCCTCTAACTTTTTATCCATTGGATCTAGGAAAGCACAACTGTCCTCGACGGGGATAGTTGTACGCTTAGCTAGGGTAGAAACTGCTCCTTCGACATTAGGGACCGTTTGCCATAAGTCCAGTGTAGCGGCATCTATTGGAAACATTTTCTTAAAAATAGGAGGGGGAGAGAACGGCACACCTGGTCTATCCCATTCCTTAGTAATAATTTCTGAAAACCTTTTAGGTATTGGAAAAACATCAGTGTAAACAGGCACTGCATAGTATTTATCCAATCTACACAATTTCTCTGGCACTATAATGGTGTCACAGTCATCCAGAGTAGCTAAAACCTACCTGAGCAACACGCGGAGGTGTTCAAGCTTAAATTTAAATGTTGACATATCAGAATCAGGTTGAAGCATCTTCCCTGAGTCAGAAAAATCACCCACAGAAAGAAGCTCTCCTGCCTCAGCTTCTGAATATTGTGAGGGGATATCAGATATAGCTACTAAAGCGTCAGAGTGCTCTGTATTTTTTCTAGCCCCAGAGCTGTCTCGCTTTCCTTGTAACCCTGGTAGTTTGGACAATACTGCTGTAAGGGTATGATCCATAACTGCCGCCATGTCTTGTAAAGTAAACGCCATGGGCGCGCTAGATGTACTTGGCGCCTCTTGAGCGGGAGTCCCTTGAGCGGGAGTCAAAGGTTCTGACACGTGGGGCGAGTTAGTCGGCATAACTTCCCCCTTGTCAGTTTCCTCTGGTGATAAATCTTTTAAAGACAGAATATGATCTTTATAACTTAAAGTAAAATCAGTACATTTGGTACACATTCTAAGAGGGGGTTCCACAATGGCTTCTAAACATAATGAACAAGGAGTTTCCTCTATGTCAGACATGTTTAAACAGACTAGCAATGAGACCAGCAAGCTTGGAAAACACTTAGATAAATGTAAAGAAGCAAAAAAAAAAAAAAACGGAACTGTGCCTTTAAGAGAAACAAATTTTGTCAGAAATTGAAAAACAGTGATAAAAAGCAGTAAATCTTACGAATTTTTTACAGTGTGTATAATAGACTAACAGAGCATTGCAGATAACAAGAGAGTCTGGGGAGCGCCTCAAAGTGGGCAGAGTTTGTATTCAACAAATGTATTAATACACAGACAATAGATAATCTTATAGTGACCAGTTAAAAATGGTATAACAATGTCACATATAAAATCGCATAAAAATATTACATAAAGTTGTCACATAAAAAGGTTATAAAAATCAGATAAAAATACATGGATCCATGTTACATAAAAATTAAAATCAATACATAACCATAATACACATGTTGTGCAAAACCCCGGTCAGGGGGGATTAAAATGTATACAGATAGTATACTTAAAATGCAATCTTAAGTACTCCTACTTGGCCAATCAAATGCTGTTTTCTGAAAGAGTCAAATGGAGTGGCTTATATTATAGCTCGTGGTTAGTTAGTATAATAAGTGTTACACTATGTAAAATAATTGGTGTTCCTAGTCTTCAAAGGTTACTCAGTCAAATAGATAACTCCTGGATTAAGTCTCTCCTGTGAATAAAGATGTCAACGTGATGGTGTCCAAAAAAATATAAAATATATGTGTCAGCGGTGATGCAAAAAAAAGGTGATGAAAAACAAAAATTGGTGATGAAAAACAAATTAAAAAATGAAACACGATGAAATATCCAGTGGAAATAAAATTATGATGAAAACATGATGAAAAAAATTATGAAAGAAAAATAAAAATAATAAAAAACTCCAATTCGATATGCGATAAGAATAGTTTCCCACAGAAAAAAATTGTCTAAAATGTACTTGAGTCAGAGTCAGTGAATCCTGTGTTATAGTGTTGTAAAAAATATATAATAATGCAAAAATAGAGCATGAATTCCCAGTGTCCCTGTGGAATACAAACAAAAAAAAAACAGAGCATTGCACCCACTTGCAAATGGATGATTAACCCCTTAGTTTCAAAACCGGATCAAAAAAACGATCTAAACGTTTTTCAACAGTCACAACAAACTGCCACAGCTCTGCTGTGGCCCTACCTGCCCATATAACGACTTTGAAAGGCACAAAAACCCTTTAGAGATGTCCTAAGTGTTCAGGGGACTCCTTCAGGGAAACTGGATGTCTCAAGCCTCAAAATCTAATGCGCATTTAGGTGCGAAAATAGGCCCCTCCCAACCTGTATTCACAGTGAGAGGGCCTAACAAAACTATCCCTAGGCAAAATCTAGCCAGCCATGTGGAAAAAACTGGGTCCCAATAAAGTTTTATCACCAATATGTATAAAAAAACGTTTAAACACTTCCAGCAAACGTTTTATTTTTCAGTAATGCGAGAAAGTAATAAGAATATTACCTTTTACAGCAAGCATGATACTAGTCGTTATTAAATCACTGTAATCAGGCTTACCTTAAATAAATCCGGTATTAACAGCATTTTCTAGCATATTCATTTCTCTAGAAAAATTTAAACTGCACATACCTCATAGCAGGAGACCCTGCACGTCATTCCCCCAGCTGAAGTTACCTCTCTCTTCAGTTATGTGTGAGAACAGCAATGGATCTTAGTTACAACCTGCTAAGATCATCTAAAACCACAGGCAGACTCTTCTTCTATTTCTACCTGAGGCTAAAATAGTACAACTCCGGTACCATTTGAAAATAACAAACTTTTGATTGAAGATAAACTAAATAAAAACACCACATCTCTCTAGCTACTTCCTTTCTTGTCGAGAGCTGCAAGAGAATGACGGGTAGTGGCAGTTAGAGGAGGAGCTATATAGACAGCTCTGCTGTGGGTGATCCTCTTGCTGCTTCCTGTTGGGAAGGAGAATATCCCACAAGTAATGGATGATCCGTGGACTGGATACACCTTACAAGAGAAAATATATTTACTTTTGGCTTTCAAAACGGTCATTATGAATGTAAAACAATATGAAAATTCTTACTGATATAATATTTGCATAAAAGGTAAAGCAATATCAATCCATGGATTTGGCATGGTTTGTAAGAAGTAAAAAAAGTGGCTGTGAAAGATTGTTAGTAGAGGAGTAAAAGATTGGGAGAAAAGATTCTAGAAGCAAGCAAGCAATATAAGCATTATAGGAACGAGAGAGTGGTATAAAATGTCTCACTTTGGGGTCGATTTTTCAAAGGCTTTGCAAGCCTTTCGACCCCCCTACGACTGCAGGTTCTTACAAGAGAACATGCAGTCCCTATTTAACAAGCAGCGGTCATCAGACCGCTGCTTTCCTAACCTTTAGCTACCTCTAAGGTGGCGAATTTCAATCTCTCCGTTCTCGTCCGACCTGCCTGCACGTGATTGGCTGTATGCGGACAGGGGGCGGGATTGCACACGAGCGCAAAATAAGGCAAGCTGCGGCGGTCAGGGGCCTGTATGTGCACCCCTGTCTGCGGCAGCTTGATAAATCGACACCTTTTGTCTTTAATAAATTCATATTGACATATCAAAATATATTGCACAATGGGGGGCGGAGCTCCTGCTATATTCTATCATTCAGGCCTTCATATATCATAAATACCGAGTTTAAAGACCTAGGAGACCCAGCAGTATAAAATTACAGAAAAAGATATTCTAAGACAGGAATTTCACAGCTCAGATGCTCCTTGTTCTAGACGGAATCCCTCAGAGCGGCCATTCTGCTACCCACGTGGAGACAAGGGAGAGATTTCGGACTGGCTAAAAACCCCTCATTATTTTTACAAACAATTACAGCTACATAGGGGCAGTATGATATATGGGGCTCACATTCTCAGGGAAATGAATAACCTCCTAGACGACTTCCAGGCTGCTTTTGAATATGCGCTAAAGAAGATGCTCCAGTTTGACGGAGCAGACTATGCAGAGCCTGATCTTTTTACAGCCACCTCCATAGGAGTCTTCACTAGAGGTAACACTCAGGAGCCCAACACCCATCATTCATCTCACATGACGAATTGGGAGCTATGACTACAGACCCTGGGGAGAGCATTAGCTTGATTGATGGGACGGATTCCGGGATTATAAGGAGCGATGCAAAATGTCTAATTGCGCTACCTACCACCACTTTTGCATATAATGGCGGCTATATGGATGCACTTATCACACAGAGTGTGTGCAACCATATTGTTTCCCTCAAACAAGCTGACCATCCAGCCTTCAACAGGGATAAAACATCGCAGGACACACTGTGCAATATCACTGTAGCAGAGGAACAGAATTACCCTGACGAGAAATGTACATCACTTTAGCTTCAAATATTGACCCGTACCTCTTCTGATTATCTTAGAGGTGAAAAGAAATTGCGATGGCAGCGTGCTCGTTATGCAGGAGATGCAGACCATTCTTCCAGGAACACTGGTTTATATTCCTATGCATTTGCGACTCCCAGCCCCTCCATGGTCTTACTAGGGAAAAGAGATCTTTCACTGCTGTCACAGAATTTTCCCTTCATTTCACAACTCTCCTTGGTTTCATTGCAACAAGATAAAAGATCTGGTGTTGGCTAATATGTTCTGGAACCAACACCAATATCTGGATATAAACTACTTTATGTATGATGAGTAAGGTTAACACAAAAGTTTATTTTTCTTTACACAGTGCATTATATACCGAAGTTCATAATTTAAAGCTAAATATACTCAATAGATTGTCTCCCTCTCGATACTATTTGTTTTATTAGGTTGCTCACAGAAATAGTATTATTTCTCTTTAAGAGTTACTGTCAATAGGTTTCTAGCTTATGCATACTCATTATAGGACGGCAAAAAGGGCTGGGACCCCCAATCTCCATTTTACTATAATTTAAGAGACTTAAAGGGACAGTCTATTTGAAAATTGTCTAAAAAGATGGATAATCCCTTTATTACCCAGTGCCCAGTTTGCATAACCACACTGTTATATTAATATACTTTTGTAATTACCTTGTATCTAAACCTCGGCAGACTACCCCCTTATCTCAGTTCTTTTGACAGATATGCATTTTAGCCAATTAATGCTATCTCATAACTAACTCCACAGTAGTGAGCAAAAACATAGCTATATGAAACACATAGACTAGCAGTGTTAAACTGTCAAAATGCAGATAAAAGGCGGCCTTAAAGGGCTTATAAATCAGTTTGAGTCTACCTAGTTTTACCTTTCAACAAAGAATATCAAGAGAACAAAGCAAAATTGTTTATAAAAGTAAGTTGGCAACTTTGTTCCAAAAGGATGGTCTATACCAGGGTTCTTCAAACTTCTCCCTCCCCAAGACCCAGTGCAATGATACCACATACTTTTACAGCCCTATTTTTATGTTTGAAGTATAGTACTACAAGATAGCTGCAATTACACCATATATACACACCACATACGCATTCTTATACAACACATACCACTTACACTCTACACACACACACACCACACTCTTATACAACACACCACATACTCTCAAACTCTTACAACACAGTCTCATACAACACACACACCACACATACTCTCAAACATATAACATAGCCAGGGCAAACTATTGCCCATGGGTGCTTCACTTTTTGTTGTATCAGGTGCAAGCTGTCACCCTGAATATTTCAGTAGCATGCCAAGTGCAGCCTGTCACCCCATAAGCATCAATCTTTAGCAAGCCTACTGCAGCCTGCCACCTCTACTGCTTCACCCTTGAGCATGCCTAGTGCAATCTGCAACCCCAGGGAGACGGTCACTTTGTGGCAGAATGTGTACAACCTTGTAATTCATTCTGTAACATGCTCAATTCAAACTGTCACACCAGGGTGCTTCACTTGTAAGCTGTCAATTCTTGGTGTTTCACGCAACATATCCTTGGCTGTTTGATGGGGAACGATGACACAGTAGTGGTGGCGGCCAGACACTCGCCCTACTGTGCAAG